>NC_084587.1:43627516-43807516 GCF_033807715.1 Cololabis saira
GGGTCACCCGGGAGGAAGTCTGGGCATCCCTGCTGAGGCTGCTGCCCCCCGCGACCCGGTAACGGATAAGCGGAAGAAGATGAGTGAGTGAGTGAGTGAGTGAGAATAAGAACTGACTTGCTTTTGAAGCCCCCAGTGGACAGTTGAGAAACTGCAACTTGTTTACAGAGTTTAACTGTAGGATAAAGCTGAGCCACAAGCCGTCCTTTATCTTGGTTCATTTAAGGGGTGTGATAAATATTTAGTTACTGGCTGATAGAAGTTTAAATATTTATCGAGATCATTTTGTAATGTCTGAAATGGTTAAAGAGTAGCTTAAAGCATGTTATGATTTAATGTTATGTTTGGGTGCTTTCAGGTTGCGGTGGTGATGAAAGGAATAATAGATAGAGCTGAAGGAAAAAAGAGAGAGAGCTTTAAAGTTAAGTTTCTTGTTTCATGTCAATATGGATCAAGACTGTTAAATTACACCATCAAGAAATGACGCTGTGCGAAAAGAAAAAGGCCATTGGAACTTCTTAGACGTGTAACAGGCTCGCTAGGACCAGGTAAACCTAAAACAGTGACCAGTGGCCTGTTCTGTTGCTCCCCTTGCAGACAGAGCACTTATTGCTTCCTTTAGATCCACTTGTGCAGACTGTTGGAAATGGTTTCACTATTTGAAATGGAGGATTTTATTTCAGCTTGGAGCACTGGAGGAGTTATGTGAGGATGTTGTTTGTTGTTTACACCCTCCCACAATCATTTCTCACACACAATACACTGTAAACCATACGATGTTGCTGGCCCTCGCACGCACACACACACACACACACACACACACACACACACACACACACACACACACACACACACACACACACACACACACACACACACACACACACACACACACACACACACACACACACACACACAATGGCAATTTCTTTAGGATGTATTAAATAATTAAATCCATCAGTTTATAGGTAAAGGACTTTTTCAGCAACAGTTCAGGCTTTGAAACACTCGCGGCTCCCCGCAAGGCTGCATGCTGGGTCATGGAACAGTTCTAGACAGACTAATTATCCACAATATTTTACCAATAATGATAAAATCATTAATTATATGAAGGTGGTTAATAATTTAAACAGGTATTTTGTAAGTGTTGGACCAAAGCTGGCAGAAAACATTTGTGATCCTCAGTCAGCTGGTGGATGGAATGGATGGACTTTAATAACTAGAAATCCAGACTCAATGTTTCTCTCAGCTGTGGAGGAGAGAGAAATCATTGTGGTATCAAGGGAGTGGTTTTACACTGGATGAAAAGTGACTTAAGCAACAGACAACAAGTTGTGAAAATAGGTGACTTTCAATCATCATGCTTGGACATTGTATGTGGTGTCCCCCAGGGGTCAGTAGTGGGACCTAAACTCTATTCTATACATAAATGACATGCAAAGTTTCAAAAGTACAACAATTTGTTCTGTTTGCTGATGATACATTTTTTTCTGTGCAGGGGAGAATTTGCAGCAGCTTAAGGAGGTATCCTCCCAGGATTTAACATCCATCCATCCATTTAAAAAAATGTTTGATATAACAAACTATCATTGAATTTGGACAAAACAAAGTTAATGTTGTTTTGAAATGGTAAGGGGTACAGTGATTTAAAAGTCGTAATAGAGGGCGTAAATATAGACAGAGTTGATTAAATGAAGTTTCTGGGTGTGGTGATCGACCACAAGATCTGCTGGAAACCTCACATTTAACATGTTGAAGCTAAAGTATCCACAAGTATTTGAGTCCTCAGTAAAGCTAAATATCTATTGGATAACAAAGCATTGCTGGGTCCTGGTCCGTCGCCTCAGGTTCCTTGGCTGCCTTCTCCCGTGGTCATGGGGCTTCCCCCTGTCACCTGCTGGGCGAGGGGGCTTGATGCCAAATGGTTTCCTCCTGTCCCTCTTCTGGTCCTCCGTGGGGCTATGGGTGCCTGGGTTCGGGTTTCTTCCTTGTCAGCTTCTGGTCTCCTGGGTGGCATGGTTGGCCCCTCCTTCCTCCCCTCTTGTTACAGTTCAGGTAAAGCCTTGTTTTCACCTTGCACACACACATATACACAAACATACACACCTGCTTACTCACTCATTTCCATGCACACTCCACAGTTTAGGGGACAGATAATTGCAGTAGTCCTGATTCAGTTTCAGAGACCTGGAATAGTTGCTGGTTTCGCTTGTTTTCTCTCTTTCATATTCCAAAGGTTTGCGTGCCCGTTGTGTATTTTCTTATGTTTCAGATTTTCAGATGCCCGCTCCCCTCTCACTGTTATCCCCCTAACTAGCACAAAAATATTTACAAAAAAATACAAATACATATTAAAGAAAAGGAGAAAAAGAAATCTTCATACAATGATGAGAAAACTTGCTCTATAGGTTTCTGGCCTACAGTTGCTGGTAAGTCTGAGTATTAAAAAAAGAAAAGAAAAAAAGAATAACAAAGCATTACATATTGCTCACTTATTTTGCCTAAAAAATCCTCACTCCGACCGCTGTGCAGGCACCAGAAAAGAGCCATCAGGAAGGTTCATAAGGCAGGTTTCCAGGACCACACTAATGAGTTAGTTAGAAACTCCTGCCTGCAAAACCCCCCAGATCTGGTAGAATTTCAAACAGCTCGGCTAATGTATAGAGCCAGAAACAAACGACTACCAGATATTATACAGAAACTCTTTACTGATAGAGAGGGGGGTTATGATTACAGGGGAAGCCTGAACTTCAGAACCAGGAGTGTTCGAACAACCATGAAGAGAACGTACACTTCAGCGGTGAAGTGGAATATGTCTCTAACATATGACTACGACTGTATAATTTCGTGTAGGTGTGTGTGTCGGGGGGTGTTTTAGTTTTAGTTTAGTTTAGTTTATTGGTATATATATATATATATATATATATATATATATATATATATATATATATATATATATATATATATATATATATGTATATATATATATATATATATATATATATATATATATGTATAGCTGGGGGCTATATACAATCTTTATACAATTCTAGCTAATCACCAAGGACTGAAGCCTAAGCTTATGACGCCTACCCTTTTCACCAAAAAAATGTTAGCTTTTATAAACTAGTACAGTGTCATACAGTATTTGTATAGCAATAATACAATAATACAATAGTACATACACATACCTACACATATACATTCATACATACACACACACACGCATACTGTGTATACATATATATACCGGTATATATATATATATATATATATATATATATATATATATATATATATATATATATACACACACTTTGTATGTACAATCATTTTGTATTTATAGGTGTAGATATGTGTACTGTATGTTGGATAAGTCACATTGCATTGGGAAGGAGTGGATCTCGTTCTCTTTTCCCTCTCTCATTCCATGTTGTGGTCTGGTTCCATGGTTGACATCCACATTTGGTGCCGCATGGTGGTGGGGCATGGGCAGGGTTATGGGGGTCCTTGGGGTCCAACAGATTCTTCTGTTGTGGGGTGGAGAACTCTGGGGCTGGTGGGGGAAGGTGGGTAGTGCCAGGGCTGGCTTACAGGTGTTGCTGTCAGAGGTCTGGGGGCTTGTGTTGGTGTGGTGTCTTAACCGTGTAAGACTCAGAAAAACCAGATTTTCATCATTTTGTGTTAGTAGTTGGGTGTGTTCAACCTTAAAGTGTCCACACTGTAATTTATTAGTTTTAAACTAATCAGAAATTCAAAATATATTTGATAAACAGTATACAGTCACCTTCAACACTAAAGAACTTTGCTAGCTGAAGACCCCCCATGTGCTCATTAAAAGCTAAAAGTAGCCACAAATGTCCACCATCCGTCACACGTGATCAAAGTAGCAGAGATCTAAAGCCAATAAAAAACTTAAAACAGCAGGAGAAGCATTGTAAAAGGAATACTTTCTACAGTCAAATTCCCTTCAAAGAAGGTCTTGTCTCTATAATACCCATCCCTACAAGTTAAACATTTGGGGGGCAACTCTGATCACACACAGAAAGACTGGGGTCTCTAGGACAATGCAAAACGTAATACTTTCCTGTTGCCAACAGGTGGCGCTAGTTTTCCTGAATATTACACTGCTGGTGTGTTCAGAGTTGGACTGCTCTGAAAAAAGACAGTTTTGTTGTGGAGAAAAAATAAAATAAAATAATAATAATAATAATAAGAAGAATTGCAATATGTTTTAATTCTTCCTACTTTCAAGGCGAAGAAGGCGACAGGTCCAGATGGCATCACCTCCACGCTGCTCAAATCCTGCTCCAGGCAACTGTGCAGGATTGTGGAGCACATCTTCAACCTGAGTCTGAGGTTGCACAAGGTACCACAGCTGTGGAAGACGTCCTGTGTGGTACCGGTGCCCAAGTCATCTCAACCCAGCGACCCCAACCACTACCAGCCAGTGGCCCTGACATTGCACCTGGAAAAGACCCTAGGGAGGCTGGTCCTCCACCACCTGCGCCTCCTGGGCAGCTCCTCCGCCGACCCGCTGCAGTTCGCCTACCAGCCGAGCATTGGGGTTGAGGATGCCGTCATCTTCCTGATGCAGAGGTCCCTGTCCCACCTGGAGCGGGCTGGAAGCACTGTGAGGATCATGTTTTATGATTTCTCCAGTGCCTTCAACACCATCCAACCAGAATTGCCGAGGGAAAAACTGGACCATGCTGGAATCTGCCAGCAGCTGACATCCTGAGTCCTGGACTTCCTCATAAACAGACCACAGTTTGTGAGGACAGGAGGCTGTGTGTCTGACACGGTGGTCTGCAGCACAGGAGCTCCACAGGGGACCGTCCTGGCCAAAGCAGACTCCACCTGCTGGGCAGACCGAGGTCCTTTGGAGTGAGGGACGGCCTCCTGAGGACCTTTTATGACTCTGTGGTGGCGCCGGCCATCTTTTATGGTGTGGTCTGCTGGAGCAGCAGCATCACAGCAGCGGAGAGGAAGAGACTGGACAAAGTGGTGAGGAAAGCCGACTCTGTCCTGGGCTGCAGTCTCCATCCTGTGGAGGTGGTGGGGGAGAGGAGGATGGTGGCTAAACTGTCATCCATCATGGACAATGTCTCCCGCCCCCTTCATGAGACTGTCAGAGCCCTGGAGAGCTCCATCAGTGACCGGCTTCGTCACCCGCGATGCGTCACTGAGAGACATCTCAGGTCCTTCCTCCCCGCTGCCTTCAGACTACAACCAGGCCTGCTCTCAGTAGTTAACGGACAATAACACGTGCAATAACAAGATGTGCAATAACCATATGTGCAATATCTATGCAATATCTGTCTGTCTAACTCACACACATTCTACATTCTTTTTTTGCACTGTTTTTTCCGCACTACTTTTATTTCCATTCCATAGACCAGATATACACAGAAGGCTTGATGAGACACACGTGCAAACAATCAGGGCAGATGGGAACAAGGGAAGTCAAGACATAACTGAAACGCAAGTACATGGGGTTTAATAATAAAACAGGAACTAAATACCAAAACCATGACAATGCTGTCTTTCAACTTGTAGCTACAAGCCAACACAGACGTAGGAAAACCTGCACTTCATCAACTGACCACTAGGGTCTGGCTTCAAAAGGAAGTCAACATCCACCCGTGATCAAATGTCCAACCTAGCAGCAGAAGTAAACATACTTACAGCCTTTGTTCAATAAATGGTTCTGGTCTCCATAGCTACATATCACGTCCATCAAAGCTGTATCAGGGGTGAACATTTTTGTAACACATCAGGTAAAATTATATAGGTTTGTATAAACTATGGTGGAGTATCAAGGTTGTTCCAGGTGGACGTCTGCTGGGATAAACAACCAACCTCTGACTCCAATCGCGGTTGGCTGAGTGGCTGCAGGTGGCAGTGGAGCTCTGCTCGTCCCTGTTTCAGCTCTGGCAGCTCTCGTTCCAGATGTTATTTCAGTAGTGACGCTTGAAGCATGTTTGGATAGATTTAATCAGAATTAGTGTAAAGTGACATTGATTAGGGCTGTAGTGTTCCAGCTGGCTTCCAGGCCGGCTCATTCAGCCTGTTCGCAATATGGTGTCAACGTGGAAAAAGAGGCTTCAAAATCAGTCTTCAGAAATCTGATGGTTGCCATTAGAGAGGGCTTTTATACAGCCTAAGAGCTGGAGTCATGACATCGGAAGAATAATCCGCCTACAGGGATGAAAACCAACAGGTGATGGCGAAGGTGAAGAACTTCCCACTGAACACAACTGTGAGATACCAGTCCTGTGCCCAGCTGATCTTTGGGCCTTGGGGTTTGAGGTGGGTGGATAAAAGAAGGGTGCCGGCAAGATAAGTTCCAGTTTTTATCAAAAAAAAGTTTATTTTTAGTTTTTCCTCAGGCACAAAACAACAGAGACACATAGACTCAGAGACTGCCTCCCTCTAGCAAAAGAAAAGACCAACCAACCTCTGTCAGAGGAGCCACCCTCTTAAACAGCCCAAACCAAATTGGTCCAATTGGGCAGCCACCATCTGCAGGGGTTTACTCCCCCCCATAAACATAACCATTTCCAATAACAAGGTAACAATAAGACAAGACCACAAAACCTTAATCATTTAACAATAATCATAACACTTAAACGTAATCCCACTGACACATTCGCACCTGTCAGCACTCAGCATGAATAAAGGCGTGGTCCCACTGCTATGCGGTGCACGCCTCCGCAATGGGACCCAGCTGCCTGACAGCTACGTAGCATGCAGGTGAGCAAATGTACACCAGTTTTATTGAACAACAAAAAAAATTAATTGTGACTAGTCGGTACCACACTACATTGACTGTAACTCAAAATACTACAATAAACTCTCACTTACAAACCTTGGTCCCTAAGCTCATGAGGGTGAGAAATGTGTATGCTCACTTTCTCACAACAACTAAGACAGAAGAACCGATCCTGAACTTGTGCCCGTCTACATAAAGGGGAACTGTGAAGAGAAGATGACACTTTCACATTCCGGGGAACTCTCATCTCTGTTGACCTTTCCCAGACAGCCAGCACCACCACAATGACAAAAAAAAAAGGAACTAACACACGTCCTGAGATTACTAAGGAAGAACAACCTGGCTGATGAAGTGTTGATGGCCTTTTACTGAGCATCCTGATTTGAACCATCCCTGTGCTGTGGGGGTTTCAGGTGCATACAGATAAGCCCCGCAGCGTGTCATCAGGGCATCAGTAAATCATTGGCTGCCCCTCGACATGTCCAGATCCTGCAACTCTGCAGAATTCTAAACACTTTAAAGGACACCACACACCCTGGAGTTGTGTGTTACCATAAGGCAAACGAAACAGGGACATGAGAGCGTGCACATCCAGAATCCTCCCCCCAGCCTTCTGCACTCTGAACTCGATGATGAAATACGATTCTCCCAACTGCAATACATCAGGGTTTGTTTTTTTTTGCACATCATAAAGATGTTTGGTTTTTCATAAACTATATTCTTGAATTTTGTTAGTAATTTTTTTACTAACTGTTTTAATTTACTATTCGGTGAGTGATATTTTTAATGGTTGCATTTTTCTTTGTTTGTTGTGTCCACAATGACAATAAAGCGTGGATCAACCACCATAAAGCTAGGTACAGGACGTCCGTCTCTTCTTCAGGATGAATTTTAATGCCTTTGGAGGGAACTTATCTTTTCATCAAACCACATAAAAAATGCAAAACATTCGTTTTTGCTGAAATTATTCGCAAATGAGTGCATTTCTCATCAGCTCCAGCAGGATTACAACACATCCCATCAGAGAGGTGTTTCAGGTTTATAAGGTGCAGATTTTGGAGCTGTGAGTACTAGATTTTTCTTATACGGTTTGTGTTCAGTAGGAGGAACCAGGAGACGCCTATAGACGGTGATAGTTGTATATGGATGAATTGTGGGCCGACCGTACTCACATCCACGTGCAGAGACCAGTCCTGCTCAGACGGATGCGTTTCACATTTCTGTGGAGCCATGAGCGATGATTGCTATCAGACGAGCTGGCTTTGATGTACAAGCTCTCGTTTTTTCTGACTCTCTCTCTCCGCTTTGTCTCCCAGTAACATAGATGACGATTATTTCAGCGATTGACAACTGGCGACCGTGTATTTGTGTGTGCGCAGAGCGTGTCCTCTCAGCGCGTGTGTCTGTTTCTGTGACTGTTTGTGCTCTGAATGGAGATAGCGGCTCGTTTGTGGTGTCATTGCATGATTGCACAGTGAAGCTGGAGTTTGGCAACATCAAAGGCTGGAGACAAAGCCTGGCGGCTGAAAGAGTCTTTTCATCACTACTTATCATGGTTTTGCTTAACTGCTTTATCACAATGGGGCTGATGTTTGTTTAGCCTGATATATGGATTGACACCAGCATAATTCAGCTGCAGCATGCCCCTCAGGTTCTGTATTTTTTAAATTTTATTTTATGTCAGACAAGCATAAAAGATGTGACAAATTTCTCCACCTACATACATGAGCAGAATCCAGTCCTTTTACTAACCGTGGTCAATTGAGAGGAAAATGTTTGCCCATGAGTCGGACTCTGCAGCGGTAACATGAACGTGTTACATAGTGCTGAATGAATCTATTATACGCATATATGCATATAATATGACCTCAACAACAATAAATACGATCCTTCTTTAAAAAAAAAACAGGTTTGGACAAATAAAAAATAAAATTGTGATTCAGATTTATTTTTACTCCTGCGTGTACAGCATGACCCCCACATGGTTCAGGTGTCATATCTTCCCCTGCATATCAGACTTGTATTGTATCCTAAAACTGTTGGAATTGGGGATATTTCGGGCTCGTTTTGAATAAAAATCTGCCTGGAGCAATGGGGAGAGGTGTGTCAGAAAGAGGATCCACAAAGCCAGGGCCAAATTAACACCATGGATGATCTGCTGTGGGAACCCCAGAAAGGGATAAGTGAATGAAGCTGCCCATGTGCTTTTAGCATGTTTACACTAATGTTATGTCATGAGCGTTAACATTCCAAAACCCTTGATATATCTTGATCACGGCAAATGTTAATTTTTGTGTTGTGTCCACACCCCTTTCAGGTGAAAGTGTCCAGTTGAAGCTTTTAAGGTGTTAGTGTGGTAAGACGCACTGAATAAGTGCTTATTTGTGAGTGAGCAGCCTCGACCAATGGCGTGCGTCGCTGGCCTATTTAAGGGGAGGTGATGGTGAACCTGGAAACAAAGCGCGACTCTTCGCCCCCGCCCACTGCGGGTTCCGGTCGGTTTCCTGTCTCGTTCTCTCGTTTACCTGTGGCCGTGCTTCTGCCGCTGAGCTTTGGCCGGCTCGCGTCAGTAGTGTATCTTGCAGTAAGATTCCATGCTTAATTGCAACTGGTACGTAGTCTATGTTTGTTTCAGCATGCTGTGATGGCACCTTGTTTGTTACTTTTAATTCACTGCCGACCTGCACCTGATCGCTTTTTCCAGCACGTCTGGCTTTCAGCTTCCTTCCAGTCTGCGCAGCCCGCATTCTGTTTTTGGTGCTTTACGGCTCGTAAAAGTCACATGACACTGGAAGATTCAGCCGGGCGGGGTGTACAGACCTTGCAGAATTTTGTGGCATTTCATCTTTTCTGTGTTGGCAGGGTGAGGGGAGACCACTTTATATATGTTAAAACAAGAAAAAACGTGTTTCTCATAATAGGTCTCCTTTAAATAAATAAAAAAAGGACCTTTCTGTGTGGAGTTTGCATGTTCTTCCCATGTTCCCTTGGGTAATGTGAGCTACCCTCACAAAAAATCATGCAGCAGTCCTGGACCATACACTCCCCCCCTCTGACCAGCTAGGGAGGCCCGAATGGGGTGAGGAGGACTTGGTTAGAATAATGTAATCCTTCCACGCGCTACATCCGGTCAGAGAAGCCCCACCCTGTTGGATAAAAAGAAGGGCCTGTTCACTCCTTAAGTTAAGAAGGAGACTTGAGCTCTGTCAGTTAGATTGTCAGTTAGGTAAGGGTACTGGGTGACTAAAAAATAGGAAAAATCAGGGGATAAAAATATTTTTGTAAAAAAAAAAAAAGAAACATTTTGATGCTTCTTGTAAAAACTGCTGTTTTGTGTAGTCTTATTATTGATGCCAACCGTGCATTACTGGAGCTTACCAAAGATATGCAGTAAAAAAACGCTCTAGCAACATGAAAGCAACTGTAAGATTTTCAAATGTCCTCCAAGAATGCAAGTTAGGAGGTAATTTGTCAAATAAATGCTTTTTGTTAAAAAAAAGAAAAAAAATCAGGATTCTCTGCCACATTCATCAGATGGAACATATCTCATTTTGGAATAAGAATCATTCCTAAGTATATCTTCTCAAGACATAACACACTAGAGCAGCATAATATTTGACCAGGGAAATAATTGTCCATACCTGTGTAAACACTGTTTATGATTGTATTTCATGTTCAATTTATTTCCCCTAATAGCATCTTTGAAAAAGACAAAGGGTCGAGCACAGTGCAATTACCATGAGAGCACGGCACACTCCATTTGATGTTTATTTCATGCCAAACCATAATAACATTCCATGTGGGTATTCTCCGATGGAAACGAAAACCCCGCTGAAAGATAAACAGAAATTGCTCTTCAAAAAGACTGCGGTGGCAGGAAATGTCTGTGTATTCTCGTATTCCTTTAGAAACAATAAACAGCCTCTTTTAACTTTCAAACTCTCCGCGGTGGCATGGCTGACTCTCTGCTCAGGTGAGGCGAGGATCTTTGAAGGAGAGTGAGAGGAACTGGAGGAGACAACCTCTGAAAATAAACATTTCTCTAGAGATGCATAAGGTTTTTGCATCATTTTGATGACAACAATCCCTTTGACTGTATGTGCTTGTCAGTGTGTGCGTGTTTGTGTGTGTGCACGCATTATTCAGTGGCTTTGCCATTAAGTTTTACGCCTCCATCATGTTACAACCTTTTATGCTTTTATACAAACAAACAAGATGTTCTCTTCAATTCAATTTAATTTATCTCTGTAAGTAGGTGTATTACGAGACTTGTACAGTTTTTAGAAACAAAACATGTTAAACTGACTTCACCTCTGTAGTATGAGTAGTTGTATTGAATTCAATTCAATTCATTTCAATTTCATTTATATAGCGTCTAATACAACAGATGTTGTCTCTAGACGCTTTCCAGAGATGCAGAACATGAACATAAACATAAACATAAATATAATTATAAATATAAATATAATCCCCTGAGCAATTATTACATAAACAATGGCAGGTAAAAACTCCCCTAGTGGGAGAAAAACCTTAAGCCAAACAGTGGCAAGGAAAAACTCCCCTTTAGGAGGGAAGAAACCTTGAGCAGGACCAGGCTCATAAGGGGGGACCCTCCTGCCGAAGGCCAGACTGGGGGAGTCAGGGACGTCAGCAGCACACAGCAGGCAGGTGGAAGCAGCAGCGGGATGACCGGAGCGGTGTATTGCTTTATAATACTCTGGTATCAAGAAGAAACTGTTATTTTCAATGAAATAAATCTACACAAACGATGATGCAGTGTCTTTAAAGTATTAAGATGGCCATCCATCCATCCATCCATCCATCCATCCATCCATCCATCTTCCTCCACTTATCCGAGGTTGGGTTGTGGGGACAGTAACCTAAGCAGGGGAGTCCAGAGCTGGGGAGAGGGCCCCTTTGTCCAGCTCATTTGGGGGGATCCCAAGGCGTCTCAGGCCAACTGAGATACATAGTCCCTCCAGCATGTCCCGGGTCTTCCCTGGGGTGTCTTCCCAGTGCAACGTGACCAGAAAACCTCAGGGAGGCATCCATGAGACATCCTCACCAGATGCTCAACCCACCTCATCTGGCTCCTTTCGATGCAGAGGAGCAGCGACTCTACTCTACTCTGAGCTCCTCCTGGATGACAGAGCTTCTCACCCTATCTCTAAAGGAGAGTTCAGACACCTTGCGGAGGAAACTCATTTTCGCCCCTTATATCCACAATCTTGTTCTCTCAGTCACTACCCACAGCTTTTTCTCCAAGACCTCCAACTCTGGCTCTTTCCGTGGATGTGCTAGATTTAATGATTATTAAACTCACCAGTGAAATGATTGCTTCCATTGACAGGCTAGTTACGCAACAGTCTTGTTTTCTCCTCTTAGACCAGGATTTTTTTTTCTTAGTGGGATAAATTGGACTAGACATAACATGTACTGTAGTTTTTCATCATCAAGTAACAAGGGAACAACTAATTGCTATAAAAAACATGTTTCAATGTGAAAAACTCCACTTCAGTGCAAAACAGCACACAATGCCATAAAATACTGTTTCACAAATATGAAAAGAATAAAAAAAAATTTTAAAAACATTTTAAAGACAATGTCAGAAATATAATACAAAACAAGACATGCAAGAAGTCCATACTTTTTAAGTCTGCATAAGCCTAAACTTAGAACTTGTATTTGATAATAACTGCAAACAAAAATGTTTCTTGTGGTACTGTTTAATAGGGAACAAATGTCATTTGATCAAGTTAAAATATTAGTCTAAATTTAATTTGAAGGAATCTTTCCTTTTTTTACTTAGCATCGTGTAGCATCCTTTTTCCTGCCGACCAGACAAGTTCCCGCCACTGTCGTTGATTGACACCCACTTTGGCTTACTGTAGTATGTTAGACATCAACAACGATGAAATTGGCAGAGGCCACTAAAATGCTCAAGAAAGTGATGATGGAAGAGAAAAATTAGAGTTTGACTGAGGAAAAGACCAAACTAAAGTAAATCACCACATATAGGGGGGCCCGTAGTGGTCAAAGTTGCACAAGGTCCTCTGGGCTGCTTTGAATAGATGTAATTGTTGTCTTTTTGTCATTTTACATCAAGAGGACAATATGCTGCATCTTTTCAGTGCAAATATAAACTATAAAATAATGTCAGTAAATGCCCATTCACTCAGCCTCAGATAACCACAATTAAAATTTGGTTTGGTTCAAAAATATATTTATCTTCTAAAGGGAAATAAATTAATTATTAGAATACAAAAAAAATTGCTATGAGGTAAATATTAATTATTGATTGGCAGCATTCACAGTTTGGGTGTTCCAAGGACAGAGAAGGAGGCAGCTTGTGTTCGGGAAGCATGCTGTCCTTTCAGATGATCGTGGTCCTCTTCAAACACAGTCAATGTCCTCCAGAGAAGGCGAAGGGTGTCAGCCACCATACCACATGGTGCTGCAGTGTGCCAGCACACTCTCAATGGTGGAGCGCTAGAATGTTACCAGTAAGTTGGGACTTTATGACTGCTGGTGTGGTGTTAACAGACCACGAAAGGTCCTGGGACAAGCTGGTCCCCAGGAACTTGTGGAGACACCCCGTCCCTGTCGATAAAGAGTGGGGCATTGCCAGTCATCATAATTTTGTTTATTGTTAAGGACCAGGTTGCTCTTCACACACTGTCTGGACAGTGCTAAATGTCAATCACAACATGTGATTTTGTGTTCGTGTTGATAAAGTGTATCACAAATGAATCTGATGTTCTGGATCTCTCTGCATCCATGGACAACCTGATAAACTTGTTTAGCCAAAGGTTTGCCACGTTTGTCAGGCTGGATTTCACACACTGCATACAGAAAAAAACTCAACTCACATGATACAAAGGTTACTGGCTGAGTGGCAGATGTGTAATGATTTATAGATGTGCACAAACGTCTTTGTAAGCTTTAAGCATTAAAGGAACTTGGCTGTGCTGCCAACTGTTAAATGATCATGTCATTTTAAACAGTTTCTATCAACAAGTGCGTGTAATGATGATGAGAGCAAAGATGGACAGAAGCCCATTTTGTCAAGAAATGTGTGAAGATCATAGAAATGTTTAACAACAATATTCCTCAAGCAAAGATTAGAGTGCATTTCCATATTTCTGCTTCTGCAGTAGAGAATATCATTCGAGCCATCATGGAAACTAAGGGCACAAACTAAACTGGACCCCAGGATCCCTGATCCCACTGTATACCTGTCTCCCTCCCTGCCAGAACCTGCCCTATTTGTCGTTGGATAAAAAAGGCTAGGTACATCCCAGACCAGGGGTGGGCATCCTGGTCCTCAAGGGCTGGTGTCCGGCATGTTTTAGATGTT
The DNA here is from genome assembly GCF_033807715.1 of Cololabis saira. Lineage (NCBI taxonomy): Eukaryota > Metazoa > Chordata > Actinopteri > Beloniformes > Belonidae > Cololabis > Cololabis saira. The sequence goes on from NC_084587.1 coordinate 43,641,649, forward strand.
CCCCGGCTTCAACATTGTGATGAACAGACTTGTGCAGACCTTGATGACATGTAGATCAGTGATTCTTAACCATAGGGCCGCGGCCCAATGTTGGGCCGCGAGCGCCATCTAGTGGGCCGCAAAAAGAAATTCAGTTTTGTAAGTGTGGGCCGCGGGGGCCGCGGGACTGCATAGCAACTCCCGACCAAATGAGGAGAAGACACTCAGCTAGCTGTACGTGTAATAGTAAGAGAAATGGTGTGTTTTTACAGAAAAAAATCCTTTATTTTGCACAGAGTAGGTTTAGATCCGCCAGGATCAGGGATCCTACGGCGTAGGGTCTGCGTCGATTTACGCGGAACCATAATTCAGGCTTAAGGCGGACGTAATTGAAGCCACCATGAGAAGGGGGAAGGGGGGCGTGATTTGCCAGTGATTGCCCGGCGGCGGCTCCGTGGGGCTCGCTGCCGAGAAGGAGACGAGACTCCCGGGGGAGCTGCCCCGCAGAGGCGGGCCGGAGAGCCGGAGGAGCCGCCCGACTGAGCGGGAGCCGACGCGTCCCCGCGGCCGCGGAGCCCGCTGCCGCTCGGGCGGCGGCGGGTTCCGTCGTTACTGCTGAAGGATGGTAGATGCGTGGGCTGAAGTGTCTGCTGGACTGGACTGTTGTTGCAAAAGCATCGGAAAGTGACTGGGCTGCAGCGCGGAGAGCTGCGGGCTCGGATGAAGCCCGACACGCTGAGTCCTGACAACTGATTAATTTAATATCTTAAATAAAATAAATCTTAAAACACCCATGTTTGAGTCCAGATACAGCTGTGAGGCAGCTTTCTCCACAATGAACATAATTAAAACTAAATATCGTTCCAGGTTCACCAGCAGCACCTTCACATGAGAACCTGACACCATCCAGCCCAGATTTAAAGTCCTGACAGGAGAAAGCTCAGTTATCTCACTGAACAACAGAAAGTGGGGGCATAAGATTATAAGAGGGGAAGAAAGAGAAACTGCAAAACTGTTCAATTGTTAAGATGTGTTTATATTCATTTAGTATAAAAATGTGTTGAGACAATTAAAAAAGAAAAGGGGAAATACAAACTGCTGGTAGAGAAATAAAATAAAATAGCATTTGAAAAATAAAATAAAATCAATTTTATTTTTAAGAGAAAAAAATATGTGTAATTCAAGTTACACGTGTTAAGTGGCAAATATTTTTGAAATGTACTTTTTTAATATAACAGTCAGATGCAGATGTTGATACAACTATGAGGCTACTTGAATATATACACACACATAATATATATATATGTATATATATATATATATATATATATATATATATATATATATATATATATATATATTTAATGATGTTCTGGACCTTCGCTTGAGTAAATCTTCTCTAAATGGACCTCTTAAAGTTTTAGTTGAATACCCCTGCTATACAATTTTAATATTTAATGGGCCCCGGGCCACTCTGTACTGAAAAAATTGGGCCCCAAGGTCAGAAAGGTTAAGAACCCCTGATGTAGATGACGATCATTAATTAGAATCAAGCAGGGAAACATGTAAAACACACAGGTTAGCAGCCTCAGAGGGCAAAGATTGCCTACCCCTGTCCTAGACAGTTACAAATATTAAAAATATCACTTAAAATGTGACTACATTATGGTGTTAACCTTGTCCAGATGTGGGGTAAACTCTCAGTGCTTGCTGCATCTGGGATGGATGTGGTGAAAAAGTGAAAAAGGAAAAATATTATTCTATATTTTCATCTTCCTGTGAAAGAAATGGGTGCTGTGTGCTCCGGCTCAAAATAATTCTATGAAATATCTTGTTTCAAGTCGTTTGCAAAAGTTATAAAACGTCAAAATAAATGTAGAAACCACTCTAATTAATTCTTTATTAGCAATTTTTGTATCCTGCCACCATTGTTAGGTTTTGGGTTGTAGCACAATGTAATTGTAGGGTTAGATGTACCGCTAAAGTGATAAGCTACATCCAAATTGACAAGCATAGTTTGGGATGTAGATGTATAGCACATCCTTAAATATCACTTCACATTCACAATAAGGAGGTGCGCTTCATATCAGGAGCAGCTCCTTCCCTTCTCTTTGAACAACAGTGTCATTCAAGTTGATCATTTCTGATCTCTCTAATGTTTTTGCAAAAATATTCAGGCTTTTTCATGTTAATTTTAGCCAAACTCTGATCTGGGCATGGCAAAGAGAATACAAAGTCAGAGAAAAAGCTACTCTTGGTTCAGTTATTTAAAAACACCGGGTAATATAGTAACCTTCATTCCCTCACATAGATTCAAAGGGTGGTGAAGTAAATGTTTCACTTGAACATCTGAAGTATCTCTATCGACATCACAGCCACCCTCAAACGGCTTTCATGTGCACGGTCCGCCAAGCATTTTGAAGTCTGCATGACAGGACTTCAAAGCATGTTTTATGCTTTAGCAATACTTGTCAATACTTGTGATGTGCATCTGTCCTTGACAGCATGCAGGTGTCAAAACAGAGCGAGAGAGGCAGTAGTTAAAGTAAAGTACCAACATCGTAACTGTTTGTGGAGGGAAAACTGGCCCAGCGATGACGGAGTGATGCTCAGGAAGTGAAGAGGGGATGAGGGCAGGCGACACCCGGCTGACGGATTGAAAGAGCGCTGGAGAGAGGATAAAGAAAACTTTGTTTGAGTGGATGGGCATGATGTGATGAAAAACAACAACATAAACCTTTCAGCATGAGTGTCTGTTTAACGCAGATGTGCTCAGCCAGCCTTCATCAGCATCTGACATCACTTTTCCTCACGACCTCCTCCACTTCGGATCTGCATTAAATCTTCAGAGATGCGAGTCTCTAATAAAAGAGATGAATGCATGCTGGTCCAAAAGAAATGTATTTATTCACCTGTCTGAGTCGTGGTAACCATGGTTACGAAGACTGGTTCATGGTTCATCTCTGACACCATGAACGCGCTTGTGTAGAACATTCATCAGCTCCGAGGAGTCCTAGTTTTTATACTGTGACAGTCACTGCAACTAATTTAATTTTTTCCTTCAAAAGCAAAGGCCAGGGTCAGTTCATATTTATTCCATGTCCAAATCAAATCTCACCAGACTGAATGAACACAGGAGTTCACCTTTTATTCTTCTCATAGTCAAGCTGTACTTCAGTCTAATAAACAAATCCAATTTCCTTCAACAGCATCCTGAGATGAACTTCAGGCCTTCACGAGTGCTGAAGGGGAGTCCTCATAGACCTCACATTCTGCTTACAAACTCACCTCAGAACTGTGTTGATCTGAAACCCATTCAACCAATTGCTACGGGATGTAGATTAGTAGTTGTTGGCAGCAATAAAAGAACTGTCAAAAAATGTGGCAACAACAATGCCGGTTCCAAATCAAAAGGTCTTTGCAACAGTTTTGTATTAAAGTTAGATAATCAGAGAAATCTCATTCAATTAATTTTGATTCAGTTCAATAATACTTTGATATTTTACCTTAAATGTTCCTCCAGCTTTGAAGAGCCTTGAGATTACCTTTGAGGTGACTTGGCATGATATAAATGGATAGAGTTGATTGGAAAAGTGATAAACCCCAAAGAGAAATGCAGTTTTGACCCTGGTTGTGCAACACTGGACAGGTTTTACCTTCACGTCTACAAGAGAGTAGGAGTTGGTGGGAGACACCAGATCCACCCTTTTATGGTTTTGTTGACTGGGAGACAGCTAATAAAACTGCATTCAAAGATAAAGGCAAATTTATTTATAGAGCACATTTCACATGATGAGCATGGACTCAATGTGCTCAAATACATACAGTTTCAGGCGAAATGATAAATCGTGAGACAAAAAAAAACTTCCATTGTTGCTCTAAAATGGTGTTCATATATCTCCCAAGATTAAGCAGATCCAAGCCGTACAGCTTGGCTTGCATTGATCTTATAACATCTATTGTGGATGCTTACTGTGTTCGTCGCGGTGTCCTGTTGGAGGCGTTTTGGGACTGTGTGCTACTGTGACCTGTTATCAAATTAGCATAATTAGTTCCTCCAGCTGTTTCGTTTTAACATCCTGTACTTTTACAGACTTCTGTCTTACCATTTTTCAGATGTGTTGTGGACATTAACTGAAACACGAGCAAATTTTTTTGTAACCAAAAAGCAAAATGTCTCATTTTCAAAATTTGAAATGTTTTCTGTGTTCTATTGTTAATAAAAAATGGCTTTATATGGCTTAAAAATAATTGCATTCTCTACGTATTTACACTTATACACCTCATTCCAACTTTTTTGGAACCGCGGTTGCTAAAAGAAAGTCTTGTACAGTGGTGCACGCAGCTCAGTCGATGACATCCTGCCCGAACATCTTTGCAATATTTACTCAGTGTTTGGAACTCGCGCCATAGACAGATTTTAATTTTCTGAGGATTTTCTCTGAAAGTCAGAGATCTCACATCCATATGGCCTACTTCATAAACTCCACGCTCGAGTAGAGGCGAGTGATCTCCGGACTCTTTGTTATGTGGCCGACACATCGTTAAACACAGAGATTACTTTAATTACCACATAGGGTCAGAATTTTTTTCTTTTCTTTTTAAAGGAAATTCACAGCCAAAACCACAGCTGTAGATATCTTACACTAGGTTTTTTCCGAATATCCCTGTTTTCTGACAAGATCTGTGGTGCCCGCCTGTAAGTTCTGACCTTCATTTGACATTTAGAAGCTACTTTCAGTATGTGTGACATTTCAAAAACATACTTTGTTCATTAAAGAAAAGTAAAGGGGGTTTGATAGCTGTAAAAATGGACGACACAGCAGGATCCATAACCACCATCCGGCAGTTTCTCAGCAGGCAGTTTTGCAGCAACCCCACCAAAACACCTCGTTTGGCCCACAACCACACACAGAGTGAGAAGTGTCCTACTGCTTCATCCAACAGCATGCTCCTGTGAGGAGCCCAGCTGTCTTTGTCAACACACGTGCACACACATGTAGCATGTAGTCTCTGAACGCACGCAGAAACCATGCACACGCCCGTCTTCACCTCATCGTCTGCCATCTGCTGCTTCTGTCACTCGAACATCTCTGAGCTCGGCCTGACGCCAGAGGTTCAGAGAGCATCTGTGTGTGTTTTTAGGAACAGACGGATGACTCTGGAGTCAGTTTCCGGTTTGTACAACCCTGAATCAGAAAAAGTTGGGTCAGTAGAGATGGAAAATGCATTAATTCACCTATATATCCTCAATTCATCTGTTAATTAGGGCCCGAGCACTTACAGTGCGAAGGCCCTATTGTATCTGTAGGAATTCTTCGTATTATTATTATTTTTCTGACGAAAGGGGGACCTTTTTGCCCCCCTAAACGTGCCCAAAAAGTCCCCAAATTTTGCACGCAAGCCAGGCCTGGCGAAACATTTAAGATTTAATGGTTTGCATTAATGGGCGTGGCAAAATGGCTCAACAGCGCCCCCCGGAAAACTTTGTGCCTCAAGCCCCACAATACGGTTTGACGTACATGCACGAAAATCGGTACACACCTGTATCATGGCACAACTTAAAGAAAAGTCTCTTGGCGCCATGGCTGAAACCGAACAGGAAGTCTGCTATTTTGAATTAATTGTGTAATTTTGGCGCAATTTATGGCATTCCTTCGGCAATTAATACGGCCCGAACCGAAACGTGCACCCAGGTGTGTTATACATCAAAATGTGCGTCTCCATCCTGCGACAACACGCATTACTTTTCTCTTTCAAAAGTGTTACCGTGGCGACGCTAGATGCCAAAAAGCGCGCCCACCCTTCATCTGATTGGTTGAGACAGAAAAAACTTTGTGCCTCAAGCCCCACAATACGGTTTGACGTACATGAACGAAAATCGGTACACACCTGTATCATGTCGCAACTTAAAGAAAAGTCTCTTGGCGCCATGGCCGAAACCGAACAGGAAGTCGGCCATTTTGAATATTCTGAATTAATCGCGTCATTTTGGAGCAATTTATGCCCTTCCTTCGGCAGTTAATACGGCCTGAACCGTAACGTGCACCCAGGTGTGTTATACATCAAAATATGCGTCTCCATCCTGTGACTACGCGCATTCCTTTTCTCTTTCAAAAGTGTTACGGTGGTGACGCTAGACGCCAAAAAGCGCACCCCCCCTTCATCTGATCGGTTGAGACAGAAAAAACTTTGTGCCTCAAGCCCCACAATACGGTTCCCCAAAAGTCACCAAATTTTGCATGCAAGCCAGGCCTGGCGAAAAATTTGATGTTTCATGGTTTGCATTAATGGGTGTGGCAAAATGGCTCAACAGCCTCCTAGAATACTTTTCTCTGCCATAACTTTCGAATGGTTTGACATAAAGAGTCGTGGGTGGTGTCTTCGGACTCAGTATTGAGTCCTTGACCATAATTGGTGAAAATTAGCCCCGCCCCTTCTTCTGATTGGTTGTCCCTATTTTCTGACTATAACTTTTGAATGGTTTGACATAGAGAGTCGTGGTTGGTGTCATTGGACTAGGTATTCAGTCCTTGAGCTTCATTGGCTGGAATTAGCCCCGCCCCTTCTTCTGATTGGTTGTCCCTATTTTCTGCCATAACTTTTGAATGGTTTGACATAGAGAGTCGTGGGTGGTGTCATCAGACTCTGTATTTGGTCCTTGACCTTCATTGGCCTGAAGTAGTCCCGCCCCTTCTTCTGATTGGTTGTCTCTATTTTCTGCTATAACTTTTGGATGGTTTGACATAGGAAGTCGTGGCTGGTGTCATTTCTGATATGCTTATGGGGGACGGTGGCCATGAGTGCGAGGGCCCGTTCATCGCTGCTTGCAGCTTTAATATCTATTTGTGCTTTTCAGATCTTCAATAACATCCAAACACTTTGTAATGTTGCAACACAGGTTTGGTGGTTCTTCAGGTGTCCACGGTAAACTGGAGGCTAAACAAGGTTCAGCATTAACAAAGCTGAAACTTGAATAGATAAAAGGTTAGTTTCTTCTTGGATAATGTTATACGAACAGATGAAACCAATACCATTATGTACATTAAAACATGGCATTATGTGGGACTGCTTTGCTGTTGGGGATGGGGGTTTGAATATGTCAGAGAAATGACCAAATGAGCAGACTTCCAAGACAAGTATGAGAGGAATATATCTGACTGCCTTGAAGAAAAGTTGAAAAGCACAAGCTTGATTATTTTTAAACTGGTCGTGCAGACTTAAGCTCATGAATATCCTGTTGTTTTTTTTTTTTTACTGTTTATACTGTTTTTTTTTCACGGTTGGAGAGTTTCTTCTGACAATATTGTGTACTTTAAAATCAGAGATAACCTTTAAATGTGACCAGGACTATGTAAATGTCCTTTTCTGTGCACTTTTGTGAAAGTTTATATCTCCAAATAGAAAACTAAAGGTACACTTTTAATTGTCTTCTTCTTTGAAAGACGCAGATAAGAGTATATTTAAATAAAACTGTCCTTTGGGTGGGCTATCTTTTCAACAATAAACCCATTTCTAAACAATAGATGGTGATCGTATTTGGTTCCATCTCTTTAAAACTGCCATTATCTGTACTGTAACAGCACCTGTTTTGACAAATCTATGGTGGTATAAGCCGTGGCACGGGCAGCGATGGTTTTCAGCGCACATATTTACAAAGTGAACTGTACAAGCAGACATGTATTCACTGATCAGTCAGACTCCTAAAATACAACATGAATATGGTTTCTGCATCCCATTAACAGTTTTATATCCAGTGGATATGGTCTCAGCTGTGGAAAATCATGCTGTGCCCACCAGTTACGGAAATAATATCAATATATTTTCTGATAAACCATGTATGGCCTGTGTTTGTGCCCCTTTTTGGATCGTTCTTGACATTACAACTCTAGACAGGTCTGGTCCAGATGTTTGTCCCAGTCCAGTATTAGAAACTGTCAGCTGGTGACTTATCTGCAGGCTCCTGCTGTGTGTAGTGCAGCATTCATGTGAGCTGACTGTAGTCACAAATGTTTAAACCCTTCAGAAAAAGAAAGAAAATTGAAAATGGTAATTTGTTATCGTGAGGTTCCTTCTCCCAACACTTTAATGGTGACGCTTCGTATTTTGGTTCAGAATGTTTCCAACATGGCATGGAGGCACAAATGCACCAAAGATTGGTTATATTTCACAAAAAAGTATTTACTAGGATCAGGTGCAACCATAGACTGTACCGTATATAGCAATAGACGAAGCGTTCGGTCACGTGACCCATTGGTTTCTGAAGACTGGTTTTGAAGCCCGTTCTCCTTCGTACAGAGCGCGGCCAGGTCACTCAGCAAGCCTTCAGTAAAATGCCCACTGCACATAGTTAGCTTTGCTCACAGCTCCTTCAGCCGAACCCCGCAACAATTTCTGTGACTTTTAATTTTTATCAGACTTTTAATTCAATTCAATTCAATTCAATTCAATTTAATTTATATAGTGTCTCTAGGCGCTTTCCAGAGACCCAGAACAAGACCTCTGAGCAATTATCAAATAAACATAACAAACAGTGGCAGGTAAAAAACTCCCCTTGTAGGAGAAAGACCTTAAGCCAAACAGTGGCAAGGAAAAACTCCCCTTTAGGAGGGAAGAAACCTTGAGCAGGACCAGGCTCATAAGGGGGGACCCTCCTGCCGGAGGCCAGCTGGGCAGAGCAGGAAAAGAGAAAACAGACAGAGAGAATGAAGAACAGAGAAAGGAGAGACACAGACACAATGGCTAACTGGTGCACTACAGGGATGACTATATAAACAGATGTAGACAGCAGACACTGAGGTGGTCGGAGGCGGGGACTGCAGCTCAGGATGCAGCTCCTGAAGCTCCGGCCTGCAAACATGCACAGAAGAGAAAAAGAGGGTGCAGACCAGCACAACAAACTACAAGAACAATGGAGAACAATGATGGTTATGAGATACTTATAATTAATACATGAGAAAGGAAGAGAAGAAGAGGAGAGATGGAGGGGTGATGGGCACCGCCCAGTGGATCATGTCGGTGCCCCCCTGCAGCGTAGGTCTATAGCGGCATATCTACCACGAAGCTGGTTTGAGACAAACTATTATAGTCATGTTCTATAGACGCAGCTATGACTACTGGCCCTAACACACTAGAGTTTACACTAACTATAGGCTTTACTTTCATCATTTTTATGGTGTGGTGGTCCATGTCAGATGCCTCCAGGCCCAGTGATGCGGACATCACCTCTGGTCGCGGCTAACACACTGCTAACTGTTTTGGGCAGTAAAGTTTTAATTAATGTTTGTGAACTCGCTGCAGAAGGACAAATTTACCGCTCCCTTTCAATCTTTCATTGAAGCACACATTTGAGTGATTTTCTCCCGTGGCCATCTTTTCTTCTCAAAAAGTCACCCTTCCAAGGACACTTGAAGCTTTAGTTGACCACAATCCCAGTTGAATGCAGATCGTCGTCAGCAACACATCCAAAGCCAGGCTGTGTGATGGTTTGGAGCTGCTTCAGTGTCCTTGGCAAAAATCTTTCCCACTTCTGTGATGGCAGCATGATTCAGAAATTAGATTTATGAAGCTTAATCTTTCCCAGGGACGTTCATGACGGGGTACGGGGACGGACCCGACCCCTGAGAAAGTGGGGCAGGTTTGGAAGCTAAAAATGTAATCTTTTGAATGAAAATAAAAAAAATATTTGAAATGCTGCATTTGTCTTTGTTTTTTGCAACATATTTTTTCATTTGCACCACATTCCTCTTTTTGTACCTCGTTTTGAGTTTGTGAACTTGAATCGTTTCTGTACTTGAAGCCGTTTTCCTTAACTGAGACGCATTAGGCCGTTGCAGTGCGTTTGGCCCTTGTCGGCCCCCGTAGTAACCCCTCCCCCCCGCTCAATGTGGACACAAAAACACCGCCACACATCTTGACCAATCACATGCAGCTTCAACAAAAAAAAACGTTCCCTTCGACAAGCCAGCTCTATGAATCGGATCGTTCGTGACCGATATATTACTAAAACATGCATTTGGCAATAAAGGGTCAGAACGCTGCGGTAAGGAATGACAACATGACAAAGTGGTAAAACCTTCACTTTCCTGGCTTGGTTTGCAGGCCTGAAATGAAAGAAATGATCTGTTTTAAGAAATCACAGGAAGCTGAGAGGGGGAAAAAAAACAAGAAAAACATCAAATGTAATTTACTGTACACCCTCTACAGAAATAAAACTGAAAGTAAATGTAAGAATAATCATGCCAACTTTTCCTGTTTTGGGGTTGTATCTGCCCGACATCATCCAGCAGGTAATTATGGGGCAGATAATGCGTGGTATTATCTGGCGCTGGATCCCTTTCTATCGCTTGTATTAAATACACGTGTCTCCGTGACCCTGAACAGAAAGAAGCGGCTATAGATAATGAATAGATGGATGAATACACATGGGTTTTATAGACCCATCATTTTCACTGATGGTCCTTTTGAATTTCCGTTGTGTTTTCATTTGTGCGCTGCTGAGAAATTGTTCTCTCATTTTTAACTCTCTTTTTGCCCAAACCTGTTTTTTTATTTATTTATTTTTATTTAGATCCGGCTCAGTTTTCATACTTGAAGATGTTTACAGGGACCTGAGCAGCAGCCATGCAGAAGCACCTTGCCTGCATCCACCCACAGGGAATAAGCGATCAACAAATATTATGAAATATTATCATGTTAAATATGGAGGCCTGTGGCGATGGTGACATACAGGAACGCTTTCTTCTTCCATATTTAGATGCCAGGTTATTCCTAATCATGTTATGAGGATGTGAGATCGCCAAGGTTGCTCAATTATACATTCCCCCCGCCTTTCATTCGTTCTGCCACCTCTTTTTCTCTTTCTTCACCTCTACCCCGTCACACAGATTATGCTCTCTCGCTCTATTCTCCGTGGAGAGACAGGAATCGCACGCTAAGCTTTGAACATGAAAGGAGAAGCAGAAAAACAACAACAAGTACAACAGATCACTGCATGTGTCTAAGAGTGTTTGTGTGTTTCTGCTCGAATGAAGGCATTTTACTTGCTGAGGAATCTTCCTCTCTAACAAGAGCATGTATACATATTTACGGTGTCGTTTTGGATGGGTTAGTGTGTTTGCGGAGGTCTTAGCTTTCATGCTCAGCTTTTGTCTTCACCCGCGTGCTTGTGTCGAGAGGCGCACGTAGATTTGAAAGCTTCCTTGCGTGCTTGTGCAGGAAAACTCGGCGGCACGTTTACAGACAGCCATTTGCCAAAATATCTACCGTCTTTTGAGGCAGTTGTGCATCTCCGTGGAGTCATTAAAAGTTTGGTTTTTCTCTGCAGGAGTCTCAAACCAAATCGCAGAGAAACTTTTCTAAACTCGCTCGGGTCGTGGCCCCTTAACACAAGCTCAAAGGAAGTCCGAAGAGACCGAGTCCCTCCAAATGTATGGTGAAAACATTCAACAGCAAACTCTAATGTATTTTGCTCAGCGCCTTTGCCTCCAAAGTCACGCCTGACTGAAGATAAAGCACCGTCTCAGTATGATTTTAGGCTAGACAGGAGGTACAATGCTTGCGGTATAATTCTGACAATTCGGTTGCACAAAAGAACAATCCAGCAAAGAGTTAGGCAGAATAAATCTCGCCCTCAAATGACGCTCAGTGGGTTGTCACTAAAAAGGCTCTGGATGAAAGAGGCAGGCAGATAAAGAATGCTGCACACACCAGCGTTGCAGGTACAACACTTTTCCTCTGCATAATGACACATTCATATTTGACAAAGCCACAAGCCATCAATATGAATTCAAACAAATGTTAAGACATAAAATTATGTGATAAAACTGCAGGGCCTGAGCAGACGTACAAAAAAAAAGAAAAGAAAAAATAGAAAACTCAGTTTGAAATACCTGGAAAACACTCCACACAATAGCTCTGGCAGCCAGTGGAGGTGAAACAGCATTATCTGTGTCTATGCTGTCAGAATGAAAATCAGCACCGCCTTTGTGTTTCTGTGATACATTTGCTTTTCTACGGCTCATTCTTACTTTAAAAAAAAAACAAACAACAGAAGCCATACAATATGCTGTTTGTGCATTAGACGAGTCAAAAGCATGAAGAGCAGTTTAATGTCTCTGGCTGACGAAGTCCCACCTCTGGTTAACACGGTACATTAAACAAACATCTCACTTCATCTGGGCCTGTTCAGACACAAACCATGCACTGGTAGAACGCTTCCCTTTGGGGATTTGTTTGTCTTTTTTTTCTTGGAAATGCAAGTTTGTGAAGCTGGAGGCTGAAGCTTCTGAAAGAGCAGTGTCTGGGAAGGTGTTTGAGATCAAAGATCAGCAGTTCTTCCTGATAATCAGGAGCTCCTGCTTTAAATCAAATCATCAATCGGATTCATAAATCCCATCCCAAACGGTCGGAGCATCAACTCAATATAATTCTCAGGTAAAGTCACGCTTTGTTTATAACAACCCTGAAACCAGGGCTGGACTGGGACAAATAAAGAAATAAAGAATAAACAACCCCAATGTAAGCCCTAACTCTAACCCATCTGATGGTAGAAACTGTGCCTATCTTTGAAAATGGACAAAGGGAGTAATTAGGTAAGTGTATGCAACATAAGACCGTCAGGTCAATGTTGTATATTTTGAGGACTTGAAAATAAGCTTACATCAGTTAAAACGTCATAAAGATGTGATATGGCCTGATAATCAAGCATGAATCTTGATCTAATAATAATGATGACTCGACTCACTCACTGAGAAATGATTGGCACTGTTTTAAACTCGTCTTTGAAGTGATTTACAAAGCATTTCACATTCACATGAACATCAATCATCAGGATGTACGACGTGTAGGTATAAAACGTACCTGCTGCATGTTGGATTCCTGACAGTGTCCTACCCAAGGACAGTTTGGATTTGCTCACAATGCCAATGCAAATCTGATTCATAGTGTATGTGATCAGAAATCCGATCATCCTGATTGACGGCTTACGTGGAGCTCCTGGAACTACACGGTGCCTGATCCACCCGGCCGGTCGATGAGCACATCTGGTCCATGTAAAAAGTGCCAGAAACAAGTGATCAAATCCCATTGCTGTGCCCATGCTGATGTTCCCTAAGCCACATGGTTGCTATGGTAACCTACACGCATAGTACAGACGTAAACTAGCCAAATGCGGTGTGGTGAACTGGCTCTGCTGCTACCACAAATGGTTACGTGAACCTGCGGTGAAAATTTCCTACAAGAACGTACCAGAGGTGTAGGGGGCTTCTGGATACGACTTCATTTCAGATTGTTGTCTCCATGTCTGACCAGCAAGTAAATGAGCAGCTAACAGAGGAATTACCCTCTATTTCTGTTACTCTGGTAGACTTTTTTTTTTAAATTTAAATGTCACATTGAGATTGTACGAAGGAGTATTAGGGCCAAACTAAGACAAAAAAAATGGAAATTATGAGAATAAAGTCATAATATAATGAGAATAAAGTCGTAAAATTACGAGAATAAAGTCGTAATAGAATAAAGTCGTAATATTATGAGAATAAAGTCGTAATATTACGAGAATAAAGTTGTAAAATTATGAGAATAAAGTCGTAACATTACGAGAATAAAGTCGTAATGTTGCGAGAATAAAGTCGTAATATTATGAGAATATAATTTATGAGAACTCTTAACAGGAAGAGCTTCTTCTCCCTGTGTTAAAATGAGGAATATTGAGCATCTTGTGAAGTTATATTTATATATTTATAATATATTACGACTTTATTCTCGTAATATTATGACTTTATTCTCGTAATTTTACGACTTTATTCTCGTAATATTATGACTTTATTCTCGTAATTTTACGACTTTATTCTCGTAATATTATGACTTTATTCTCGTAATTTTACGACTTTATTCTCATTACATTATGACTTTATTCTCGTAATTTCCTTTTTTTGTTTTTTTGTTTGGCCCTAATACTCCGTCGTAAGATTGAGATTCTTCTGTGCAAATCTGACTGAAATCCCATTTTAAACAACCTCCAAATTCAATTTAGAAAAACTTCATTTCATGTGCTTTTATGCAGCAAAGGACCATGGGCCATGATGAAGACTGCAGCCTCTAAACACGGGGCTCCTGTTCGACGCGTGAGCTGTCAGGCGCCCGAAAGTGTCAGTTAAATTTTGGTTCATATACAGTACATGTCCAAAAATAAAACTATGTTAATTATTTATTAACAGTTTGGAGAACTGAAGTGCAGCAGGCAAACATCATGTTTCCTCTGTGAGATTACAAATTTTGCCAGTTCATCTGAAATTGGCTTGTGCACATCAGATACCACACTGCAGACAACAACTCCTGCACAATCACATGTTCAGATGTGGACAAACTCGACAGCCTTCCATGAAATATTTTAATCTTAAAGATAAAAGAACCCACACCAGTCCTTGAAATAACTTGAAACAGACAAAAGATCATCATCTGTCAGTGTTTAGTTCCTCCATGCATTTTCTACACGTATTTGTTCCTTTTCAGGGTCACAGGCTCAATTTAGAATCTCCAGAAAATCAGCCTGTACCTGAAGTAAATCCACAGAAACATGGGAAGAACATGCAAACGCCTACACAAACAGGCTCCAGCCAAGGTTCCTGATCCAAACCACCATCCTGCACCTGCATAATTAATGAAAAAGGAAAATGGGAAATGGAATGGAAAAAATGATAACAACGTTAAGCACCCGTCAGGGATTTCTGTAGCTCTCATTGAAACTTCTCTATCTGCCAACAGCTATTTTCATCCTCTCTCCCTGAACCACCTGTCTAAGGTTTGAAGGCTTCCTTCTCAACACTAGATTTTCACGTCTTTAAACAGATGTTCAACAGGATTAACATCATAAAGGAACATTAAATCAGTTCAATGTTTTCATCCGTGATTCTTGGGGCTTTCAGCTGTGTGCTCTGACTCATTATCCTGTTGGAGGACCATGATCTCCTGCTGAGGCTGAACTTTCTTATACAAGATTAACTTTATTATCCTCCATGGGGGCAATGTGTTACAGCCAGCAGTGCAAAATAAAACACAATATGATCATGGCATTCATCTTACATACTTGACAAATTAGTCCCAAAATTAAAAAAAAAAGCACTCACTGAACTATTAATAGAGACCCACAGCAACAGGTATACGTGAGTTCTTTAATATGTTGGACCCAAATTCGGTACATTATATCAGTGGTCCCCAACCTTTTCTGAACCAGGACCGGTTTAATGTCTGACAATATTTTCACGGCCCAATCTAAAGGTGTAGTTGATAAAAACTAAATAAAATGACAAGATCAGCATTAAAAACTGTGATATTTTCTCTATAGTAATAATAATAATGAATAATAATAAAACATAATTTTCGAAAAAATAAAATAAAATAATGGAAATTGTAAATTACCTTTTAATATGAGTATTTCTATAAATGTGTTTTTATGTTTTTATGTCTCATTAACGTTATTTAAAGCCAGGCTTTTATTTTATTTATTAAGGAGACCGATATTTAGTGCTTTTATTTTGAAGGCGTCTCGCCGAGAAATGGTAAACATCCTGAGCTTCGGACTTTGATGGTAAAAGTTTAACGGCAGTAGAAAGTGTGTCTGAAAGACTAAACTAGTGTCTTGAAAGCTAAAGTGGTGCCCAACTGACACAAAAAGCACCTTCTGATAAGGATTTGTTATCTTTGCAAATGTTATGCCTTATTTATGTACATAATGAGTTTGGCTGTCAGCGGTAGGTCTGATTTATGGTTCCGCGTTAAATCGACGGCGTAGCCTACGGCTTCGCCGCACACCCTACGCCATAGGCCCTGCGTAGGTGTAACGCAGAACCATAAATCAGCCTGTGTAGCTGTTATTACCAAGCGAGCGAGCAGCTGTGTCGGTCTGTATTTAAGTTAAATGAAACTTATATGAATGTAGAAAGACTAACTCTATTTTATTTTATTCCTTTATAGCTCTTACGGTGTGTTTTCAGTGTATTTATTGTACATCCAAGGAATAAAAACATTGTGAACCATCAGTTTAAGAGTCATCTATCATCAGGGGATGCTACAGAAATTATTTTTTCTCTCTGTGCGGCCCGGTACCAGATGACCCACGGCCCGGTACCGGGCCGGGGCCCGGGGGTTGGGGACCACTGCATTATATCCACAGCCAGAAGGAAGCAGCACAAAATCTTCAAAAAGCCAATGAATTAGATCAGCCAAGACAGAATAGGCTTTCATGAAGGTTCTGATTTTGTACACGTCTTTCAGATTATTCATCGTTGCATTTACAACCTTGCTAAACTAAACCAAAACAGCAGTCAGATGCCAAGGTTAGCACAGATTCATCCATCCATCCATTTTCTAAATCTGCTTTATCCTGTACAGGGTCACGGGGGTCTGCTGGAGCCTATCCCAGCCAATTTCAGGCGAAAGGCAGGGGTTACACCCTGGACAGGTCGCCAGTCCATCGCAGGGCCACATATATAAACAGACACACTCACACTCACACCTACGGGCAATTTATAATCCTCAGTTAACCTACTATGCATGTTTTTGGACTGTGGGAGGAAACCGGAGTACCCGGAGGGAACCCACACAAGCACGGGGAGAACATGCAAACTCCACACAGAAAGACCCCCGCCGAGCCATGGAGTTGAACCAGGAACCTTCTTGCTGTGAGGCAACAGTGCTAATTCAATTCAATTCAATTTTATTTGTATAGCATCTAATACAACAAAAGTTGTCTCTAGACGCTTTCCAGAGATCCAGAACATGAACATAAACATAAACCCCCGAGCGATTATTACATAAACAATGGCAGGTAAAAACTCCCCTAGTGGGAGAAAAACCTTAAGCCAAACAGTGGCAAGGAAAAACTCCCCTTTAGGAGGGAAGAAACCTTGAGCAGGACCAGGCTCATAAGGGGGGACCCTCCTGCCGAGGGCCAGACTGGTGTGGTTGGGGACGTCAGCAGCACACAGCAGACATCCACGCAGGCATGTAGAAGCAGCAGTTGGACAAAAATGATGGCTATGAGATACTTATAATATACAATAAATAAATAAATAATATATAATAAAAATGGAAATGGAGAAGAGAGGAAGGGAAGAGGAGAGGAGAAGAAGGGTGAGAGGCACTGCCCAGTGTATCATGTCGGTGCCCCCCTGTAAATTTCCAGACATCCAGTCCTTGATGTCCCTAAGACATGCCTGAAGTTTAGCTAACGGTTCTGTTTCATCTGGTTTCATAGACAAATAGAGCTGCGTATCATCAGCATAACAATGAAAGTGTATTCCGTGATTCTGGATTATACTTCCCAATGGCTGCATGTATAAACTGAACAAGATTGGTCCTAGCAATGAACCCTGCGGAACACCATAATAGACCTTCGACTGTTCTGAAGAAACCTCATGCACATGAACAAACTGGAATCTGTCAGATAGATATGATTTAAACCAATGTAGAGTTATCCCTTTAATCCCAACAACATGCTCTAACCTGTGCAGTAAAATGCCATTATCTACAGTGTCAAAGTTGCACTGAGGTCCAGTAGAACCAGTATGGACACTAACGCTAACCACCAAGCCACCGTGCTGCCTAGCACAGATTCAATGAAACAAGAATAAAACATTTTCATGAAAGTGCTGACCACCCTAAAATTACGAACCTTACGGTAAAAATACAGACCCTGATATACAGTACTTCTTAGCACACAGCATCAGTCTGTGCCTCAAAAGTCAGCTTATTGTCAGTTAAAATTCCTAAATATTTATACTGACCAATAACTTCAACTGGCTGGTGACCCATAACCCACCCAACCATAACTGCAAAATTCTTCCCAAAATCTACAATCATCTCTTTAGTTTTAGCGTCATTGATTTTAAAGGAGAGAACCAGTCTAAAAGATCTGTGACCACAAGACCATGGCCAGGTTCACTTGTGACAGAATAACAGAGTTACTAGCAAACATGATAATGTGTTAATCTGGATGAAGACTCTGGCAAGTACTCACATGTAAAATAAAGGGAAGTGATGATAAAACACAACCCTGAGGTGCTCCACTAGACAATAAACAGGATGGTGGGCAGTTATGTCTAACTCCAGGATGTCTTGAAAGTCTTCATACTTCATTGTGTTCTACACAGATTCAATAATTCTCATTATTGTTATAGTTTTTAATGTTAAAACCTTGTTTAAACATGACTATAATCCAGTGATTTATGATCATTTCTGGGGGGACGAAGAAAGCTCTCCTGGTTATTTTTTTAAAATATCCTTGTAAAATTCACATTTTTATCAGTTTATTGTCTTACATATTAAAGACATGCAGTCATATTCTGTATGACCCAATGGCTTTAAATTTCATGAGGACCAAACCAGTACATTAGTGAGTTGCAAGAGTACTAACAAATATCCATGTCTGTACAATATTATTTTATCTTTTAAAATTTAGCCTTGCCATAAAGACCAGCAATATTTCAAATTAAAAATTTAAGAAAAAAACCAGGGCGTCAGTGGGCCCTCATTGGTAGATGTTGCTGCATACGTGGAGTTTTTCTCTCATTTGTTGTAAAACAGGATAAAACCCACTCTTGTGTGACTTGGCAATGATGCCTCAGCAGGAAGAAAAGAGAGTAAATGATCAGAGCACAGGGGGAAATGTGGATTTATTGGAATTGGGGTGTCTTCTGCGGACACGTTGTTATCGTCAAGTGTAATTTATGACAGAGCGCAGGTGGGGAGAGGTTTGGGTTTACATGTGGCATCAATCATGGCCTGTCGTTTGGATTTTAACACACTCGTACAGAGAAGCACACCCACATGCACAGACATCAACACACCTTTGCGCTGGAGCACTGCTTTTAGAGGGAAAGCCGAGACTAAAAATGAATTCTGCAGACAAACATCCATCAAACCAACACAATAACAGAGACGACACCGAACTGATATGTATAAACCCAGGCAATATCTGCAAACCCCTCGAGTACACAGACAATCAGCAATCAGTGGCATCGCCACAGACTCTCTGCCTGTAGCCAAGCTTCACAGAAGAATGGTTGCACTGTTGTTCTGAGCTCATATGGCCCATACTGGGTCAGGGGAAGTGGATGATTAATAAGGCGGGACTTTGGTTTTCTTGGCTGAAACACCTTGACCTGGTGAATATAGTTGCCAAAGTTCAACAACTGCTCGATTCCTGTCGTGTCCTGACGCCGTGACAAATGACATGTGACTTCTTGTGATGAGGATTCTTCGTGTGAGTTTTATGGTCACTGAGTGAGAGCTGGAGGCCGTAGATCAGGGGTCGGCAACCCAACATAATGAAAGAGCCATATTGGACCAAAAACACAAAAAACAAATATGTCTGGAGCCGCAAAAAATGAAAAGTCTTGTATCAGCCTTAGAATGAAGGCAACACATGCTGCATGTTTCTATATTAGTTAGAACTGGGGGGAGATTTATTTTCATTATGCAGTTTGAGAAAAAAGTCGAAATGTCGAGAAAAAAGTCAAAATTTCGAGAAAAAAGTCGAAATGTAGAGAAAAAGGTTGAAATGTTGAGAAAAAAGGCGGAAATGTCGAGAAAAAAGTCAAAATTTTGAGAAAAAAGGCGTAAATGTCGAGAAAAAAGTCGAAATTTGGTGAAAAAAGTCGAAATGTTGAGAAAAAAGTTGAAATGTCGCGAAAAAAGTTGAAATGTCGCGAAAAAATGTGAAATGTCAAGAAAAGTCGAAATTTCGACAAAAAAGTCGAAATGTCGAGATTAATGTTGAAGTACAATCTCGAGAAAAAAGTCAAAATTTCAAGAAAAAAGTTGAAATATCGAGAAAAAAATCAGAATGTCAAGAAAAAAAGTCAAAATTTCGAGAAAAAAAGAAGAAAAAAGGAAAAAAAAGTGAATAAAAAAAGGAAAAAAAAGAAAAAAAGACGAAAAAAAGGAAAAAAAAAAAGGTCAAACATTTTTGAAAAAGCTCCAGGAGCCACTAGGAGCCGCATGTGGCTCTAGAGCCGCGGGTTGCCGACCCCTGCCGTAGATAATACTCACAGCAACCGGTAGCCACAATATCTCAACATCCTACATTACACTTTCCTTTTCCATGGTAACGAGCTGGAATAGCATATGATGCAAAGTTAAAATTGTAATCATTGCCTGTTACAACTGCGTGGCTGCCGCAGAGCGCAGAGCCTCTCCTGGCTGTAACAGTGTGAGAAACTTTACTTTTATTATCCATTAGCCTACTAGCCTACCTCCAAACGATTACTCTATCTGTATCAGGACAAAATGGTCTGTAGTAGCAGATTCAGTAGCCTAGAGTGCCCTCACGACATATCCTGATAGACTTGGTCAAATACCTTCTTCAAGTCCACAAAACAAATGTGTACTGATTAGGCAAATCTCCCTGTCATGGAGACTGCTGGAGCTTCCTGCTGCTCTCCATCCTGCCCTCCTGCTTCCTTTTCTGCTCAAACCCCTCTGCCCATCCTCCAGTCAACACCTGCTAACGTCTCCCTCCAGTTCCCACACACCTGCTGCTAGTTGGCTCATCAGCCTTGAGTATTTAAACCAGTCAGTTTGCAATTTCCCTCCAACAGATTGTTGTGTGCACTCCTGCCTGCTCTGTATTCAGCCTGGGTATTTTTTTTTGGAGCTTCTTGGATTTTTGACCTATGCCTGTTTTCTGTCCATCGTCTGTCCCCTGAGAATTTCTACTTCTGCCTGGATTTGGGGATTACTGGTTTTGACCTCGGACTGGAGAACAGTTTGGCCTGCCTTTCCCAATAAAACCACCTGCAGCCTCATTGCTGTCTCTGCTCTGCTATATCTGAATTTGTGCCTTCTGGTTTGTTCCCATTCTTACTCCATACAATGTAATATTGGATGAAAGTATTAATTAGACATATCTTAAAGGAGCTTGAGGCTCCTTTTAAGAAATGAGACTCTCTAGCGCCACCCTTCACCATGACGGCTGTTGGGGGTACTGCAGCCAACAGCAAAGCCGGCACGGGAGAACGGGGAGAACGCACATGCAGCGTCATGTGACGTCACATCCGCAGCCCAGCGCGGGAAATTCGGGACCGAATTGCAGCACATTTTGCAGCACACAGCCTGTTCAAGGCAAAGGAGAGATACACTAGAGGACTCATTCTTTTGGGTTTGGAACGCTTCATCTGACATTATTACTAGAAAACTTAAAATGTATACAGATTTTTTTCATAAATCTTGCCACAATCCGGCCTCAAGCTCCTTTAACTGTTTAAAACAGTCATCTCTTTGTTTATTTAACAATTAACCATAGAAGAGTCAACACCACATTGAATTGTAGAGAAGTGTACGTTTTCTTTATGTTGGTGAAAAACAGTGATTCTTTAGTTTTAGATGTCTAAAATATCAAGAACTTTTCATGTTGCTAGTTTATTTCAGGCAACTCGTGTAACATAATAAGTTCTTCTAGTTGGACATATCTAGGCTCTGACTTCATGACTCCCCACATGATACTACCTACGTTTCGGGTGCTCTTGCCCTATCTGATGTGCTGTTCCATGCCCTGAAAGAGAGCAGAGTGGGAAATTAACTATTTTATCCACCTTCCACAGTGGCAAGTAGATTTCACAATCAATCAGCATCCCCCCCAATGTTATAACAGTCACCTCATATCAGGTTCAGAAAAAATCAGCTGCATTTACCAGCCAATTTCTATTACCAAAAAAAAAAAAGATATCAAGAGGAATTGGCCATTTTCTTTATTAGCTGTCCTCAGCCTCTGCCTTTTTACTGGTCATGTCCTCAGGCACTAACCTTCCCTGGACAATTTTTTTAACGCTCACTTAGAAGACTCATGAACTGTGATTGTTTTCAATTCCATTTTTTTTTCTCCCAACAGTAACGTTTTTGCTCAATTCTGAAGCCAGTGGCCTGCCGAACAGAACATGTTGCTTGTCTCATCATACAAAAACATGTCACGGGATTCATTGTTATCAGGTACTCTGCACTTATAATTAGAAAAAAAGAGAGAACCTTTTTAGTGTTCTTCCCCTTGCCGAATGTTCTCTCCTGGGTTTTCTGTCAGTGCCATACATCTTTTGACTCCAGCTACATAATACATTATGTTTATATTAAGAGGTGAATGAAAACTGGAGCTTTTTTCTGTTTTTTTTTCCAGAGCAACAAAAGAAGTACTGGCAGTCACTATGTTTCCATGGGAATTTGGTGCTGATCTATTGTGTCTCAGGTCAAATGTTCAGTGGGAGCTAAATGACCCGAGATGCAATCTCAATTGTGAGATGCTGAGAAGTCTGCCATTATATCTTATTCATTATTGTTGAATGTGCCTGCAACAATGTTTGAAAAAAAAAAATTATCTGGCACGGCATAAAATGACCTGCAATTTTGTGGTTGTTGAATGTCCAACTGGCACAGCCACAGGAATTATTAAAGTCCTTTTAATTTCGACCAAGAACTCTAAGTGCGGGATAACCAAAAGATGGTGTTCAAATTAATGCATGAGAAGCTACTCAGTTAGCAGGACAGATAAACCAGCAAAGATAGAATCAGAAGCAAGGCAACATACACTCCAGTGAAAACAAGACACAGGTGATACAACACAAAATATGAAAAAAATGCCCCCCGAAAACCAACAAAAGTGCAAAAGAAAGTCAAGGCTGGACACGAGAACCAAACAAGACTCAAACGAGACCACATCGCTATATCCAGTGAAGAACTGCCACTTGTGGGCACTGTGAGTCATTTTCTATTAAATAAGTCCGGGAAATGACAGTTTATGTCTGGAAAAATAAATGCTATAACCCCGCAACCACCTCACATGTAATAACAGACTGGATGGGCTGACCACGTCTCAGCAGAGGCTGTTCAGCTTTGAAGAGAACTAACTCCTTGTCGTGGGTTGTAAATGGAAAATGGAAATGCTTCATTGGCCTGTAGGCACAGAGTACAGAGAAATTTATAAGCACTGCTGTTCTTGCTGCAACCATCAAAACATCACTCAGTCAAACTCTGATAAACAGAGGTGCCAAAAAACAAGAATACATCTGCGCTGTTTAGTTGGACTCCTGTAGGGATCAGGGACTGCAGCAGTTTGAGAGATGAACCAGGTACCCATGGATGGAGCTGGGAATGATGTTCCTGGGACAGGTAGTGATTTACACAGCGCTGAACGTGAATGATGGTGATGAAACGTGAAAACCTTTGCCTTTCGAGTGAGTGATATTTGGTTCTAGGGCCTTTGTGGGTTCTCATGAGTAACTGACACCAGAAGGCTTTGGGAGCAAAACTATTGCAGAATGCCAAATATGAGCTGTACATGCCCACTGAGGGCATCATGCATTAGCTTCATTCTCTTAGTATGCATGAACTTGCTTGTAACCTGCTGTCCTTCTAAACATTAAAAGACGTCCACTCTCAGAGCCAGATAGAGACACTGCCACAGCAGCGTGAGAACGTGGGATGATGCTTTGGTGTGTTTTTGAAATGCAGCTCGACAGCTGTGCATCATTTGGCAAGGCTGAGAAGGCCACAACTGGCTCTTTTTTTAAAAGACCAATAAAGTAGTGAATGTGACTGGAATTCACGATTGGGTGGTGTACCTGTTTGCTAACTGATGCTCGCAGACTTCTGCCGTCTTCCAAGCTCCAAATTTGGCCAAATTGTCTAAAAGGAAAAACAAAGAAACAAAAGGTGAGGGATGTGGTGTGAGTGAATACGTCAAAATGACCCCAGAAGGTTTGATAGCAGAACTGATAAAAAGAAACAGGTAGATGAGTCATTTGTCCAAGGCTCACGACAGTGTCAAAATGTAATTATTACAAGACACTAATTAAACGGCTCTGACAGTATGATAAAGCGTGGGGGTGGGAACATCTGTGGCTGTTTTTTCTTACAATGGGTAAACTTATAGTCTTTGATGGAATTAACAAGTCTTAGAAGCGCAGATGAATTCGGACTGAAAGTTGAGACAACCAGCCCCTCATTATCCACCATTCACAGGAGCAGCTGGGGAGTTTTTCCAGAATAAATCTATTTAAAAATAAATAACAACATTTTTTTGTCTTGCAGTAAATACGTTTTAAAATGATCTGACCTGCTGTAAATCCCATGGGACACCTACAAGATGCCATTAAGTAGAAAATGTCAGCACGCTGATGCTCTGCTGTGGTTGGAGGAAGAGCTGTCTTGGCTGAAACAAGCAGGAAACTGTCACATCAGCTTTAAAAAGCAGGTGCAGATATCATGTGCAGAAACTGTCAGGTCGTTGTGTAGATTAAAATACGGCACTGTGAAATACAGTCAGACATTATCGTGATGTGTATGTAAGCAGCTGTATGATCAAAGCTGTAGTTCACGGCAGTAAAGTGAAAGTAGTTTTGAAAATATGAAAAATGTTGTAGATGGAAATATGTTTAATCTCTCCCAGCACAGAAAAGAAAGATTGTCCATGTTATAACATGGTGAGAGTCATATATTTTTAAAAGGAAAACGTGGGGGACTGACAGCTGTAGCCCATTATTCTGCAGATCTGCTGCAAACCGACTTCTTCATTATCGCTCCCTGAGAGTTTTGGAAAACACTCTATCCCAAATGTGAAGTCCTGCTCTAAGAAGAGTGGCTCATGAGACTCATGTAGCCACTTTAGGGGAAATAAAAACCTGAAAAATAAACAGAGGTTTCAAATAAACACCCACACGAAGCAGAAATTCAGTTCATTTCTGGAGCAAAACTGAACAAAAAAAGAAAAAGATCACATTTTTTTTTAACAATATCTTTATTGTTTTTTCATTTACAAACAGAATATTACAATAAAGGACATTTCACATCTAGTTCTGACTTAACAGTTTTAACCCCCTCCCATCCCATCCCACCCCACATCCCTTCTCTCTTTACATATTTCTTGTTATACAATCCAAAGTTGGTACCTAATACTAGTACCAAATAACAACACAGTCCAGTGGTACCTCTAGGAAATTAAAGATATACATAACCTAAACAAAATAATAAAAAATTGCCCTTTTCCTGTCATCTTCCAGATTCCTTCTTAGGTATCCTGCCCTGCATTGTCCTCCCGTAGAAGCGCCCCTATGTCTCCTTTTTTAATAAATTGATCAAATGGTTTCCAGATTTCTTCATACATCCCAAGTTTATTTTTTAGTGTATAAGTTATTTTCTCCATTGACCTACATTGTGCCATTGCCTTGAACCACGCACCAATTGTAGGAGCATCCGTTTTCTTCCAATTGAGAGCGATGATCTTTTTTGCCTGCAATATAGCGAAATCAATAAATTTATGTTCTTGGGGTTTCAAATTAAGATCTTTTGGATATAAATGCAGCAATAACAAGGTAGGCTCCAGTGGGATATTCATGCAGGACAGAATAAGCACAGTTTTAACAATCACCTCCCTCCAGAATTTTTTAATTTTATCACATTCCCAAACACAATGCAAAAATGTTCCTTGAACCTCATTGCATTTAAAACAATTGTCAGGTGTATTATTGTTATATTTATTTAATTTGATAGGAGTTATGTCTGCATTAACCAATTATATTGAAGTAGTTTTAGATTCGTATTTGCTGTTTGTTTCTGAGATTTTTCACATATGTTTTTCCAGTCATCTTCTGAGATGTCCTGTTTTAAGACCGTCCTCCATGTCACAAGTTTAGTCAGTGATGATTCATTAGAGCCAGATGCAAGCCAGTTGTATATTGATGAAATCAATCCCCTATTATTGCAATTCTTTGTGATTATTTCTTCTAGGGATGATACTACCGGGATACCCACTGATTGGTTTTGCAAAGAAGAAATATAATTCCTCACTTGCAAATATTTAAAAAAATGTTTCCTTGGGATGCCGTAAATTAGGGAAATTTCTTCAAAAGTCATTAGAACCCCTTCTTTAAAGAGGTCGCCTATTTTATTTATTCCTTTCTTTGCCCAACTCTGGAATCCTGCATCCTGCTTGCCTGGTTTGAATGTACCATTGCCCCAAATTGGGCTGAACTGTGACAAGGAATCAGGTATATTCATATATTTTTTTACCTCATACCATATATTAATCATATTCAGAACTATAGGGTGAGTGGTATGTGTTCTTAGATCATTTAACTTGTCTGAATACAAGAATAAATGCAGCGGTATCTTAAAGGAACATGACTCCATATCCACCCATGACAGAATTTCTCTAGAGGAAAAATAAAACATAATAGTTCTTAATTGTGCTGCTAAATAATACCAATAAAAGTTTGGACATCTCAGCCCCCCCGCATCAAATGGAAGATACAGCAAAGACAGGCGAACTCAAGGACATTTCTTGTTCCATATAAATTTCCTAACAAGTGTTGTGATTTTCATAAACATTCCTGTAGGTGGTGCCAGAGGGATATTTTGAAAGAGATACATAAATTTAGGTAATATGTTCATCTTTAGTACATTTATTCTTCCTATCAAAGATACAGGTAAGGACATCCATCTTTCTATGGACTTACATGCTGAGTCCATTACGACTTCATAATTTATTAATGCTATGTTATCTACCTGAGGTGTTATTTTAATGCCCAGATATGTGAAATTAGATGATAATTTGAAAGTGAATAAATGTTGGTTTTTATCTTGTCTTTCCTTTTCATTAAGCAGCATTAATGACGATTTTGGAGCATTTATTTTATATCCAGATATGTTACCAAACTGGTTGATTAGATCTAACAATGCAGGTACGGAAGTGCTTAATTGTTTGAGGAATAAAATTACATCATCCGCAAATAAAGCTATTCTATGGTCCGTATATCCAATTGTAATCCCCTGAATTTGCTTATTAGATCGTATTGCTATGGCTAATGGCTCAATTGCTAGGATAAACAACAATGGTGACAGAGGTGAACCTTGAGGGCAGCCTCTTGTGATTTTGAAGGATTCAGATATCACCTCATTGGTTAATACCTCAGCTATAGGGTTGAGGTGTAGTAATTTGATCCAGTTAGTGAAAGTATCTCCGAACCCAAATCTAGTGATAACGCTAAAAAGATAGGTCCACTCAACTCTATCAAAGGCCTTCTCCGCATCAAGCGAGAGAAGAGCCGTATCCTTTTCGTCTTTTTGGTGATTGAGTACATTGAGAACACGCCTTACATTATGGAATCCTTGTCTTCACAATTAAGGGTTTCCTGAGAATAAATTAAAAAAAAGCTATATATGTAGAATGAAAAAAAAAACTGATGGAATGATCACATAGATCCTCTGTACTGCGAGAGGTGGTATAAGTCTTTGCAGCATTTGATTTACCTCAATAAATTAGAGTTTGGAGCTTCACTGACCTCCACTGTACACTAGAACCATGTGACCTCCAGAATGGTTAGTGGTTAGGGTTATGTATCTGGGAAAGGTGCTCCAAAGGCTGGAAATCACATGGTTCTGGTCCAGGCTGGAGCTTCACAGTCTGCAGGCAGGTCCCTCTCTCTGTTTAAGGGTTTATTCTACTTGCATGTCAACCATGTTGAGAATACCAGCCCACAAAGACCACTAGGGCTGCACTTGCAGACCAGGGGCCTCATGTACAAAGAGTGCATGGATTTCAACGTCAATCCGTGCGTGGAATTCTTGCGTACGCAAAAAAAAATTCAGACATTTAAAACTGTGTGTATGCCCAAATCCACGCACGTTTCTTTGAACATAACAATCAAGGTTGAATTGAGCGTATATGCAGGAGCACAACACTCCACCCTGTCTCCTCCCTCAAGTAGATATATTTGAATATGATAATGAAGATAATTATCCATTAAAAAACGCTCATCTTAACAAGAAACTTGCAAAAACAAGTGAATCAAATAAAAAAAAAACATTGGCCGTGAGCTGGAGACACTCCTGTCAGAAGTTGAAAAAAATAATTTATTTTGGGGCATTTCTTCTGATTTAAGCTGTAAAAGACAACAGAGTCATGTACTGTTGTTGTGTTCACTGCATTGATTTGATTGAATTGTTTATTTCGAACACATAAGGAAAAAAATATAAAAATTTCAAAACAAATTCAAAACATACAGAAAAAAAAGCAACAACAACAAAAACGTAATACAAACAGGGGGAAAAAAAACAGTGTCCGAAAAGGAGCAGGTAGAAGTAAAACGTATTTAACCCTGCCCCTTTGTTACCTCTATCATAAATTAAACATAAATATTAATAATAAATAGCTGCTAATTTACCTATTAGGCTGCCGATTTTCCCATTGGTTGAGCCTTTGCACCTAACCAGCTAACAAACACAATCTTTCCTTAACATAACTCCTCCTCAACCAAATAACTTCCCAGAACTTCCTTTTTGTACCGTTTTTTAAATTGATTTATATTTGTACATTGCTTCAACCCATCACCCAACCCATTCCATAGATCCACTCCAACAACTGAGATACACATGCTTTTCCTTTTAGAATGAAAACATAGTTTTTTTTAATTCAATTTTCCTCTTAAATTATAACCCCCCTGCCTGTCACAAAACATTTTCTTTCTGTAATTGCATTATGGGTATTGTTGTTCTTTGCTTTGTGTTGCATTCCGTGGAAACTTTGTGTGTTTTATTATGTTCTTACAGGTTTGTGAATGCTATTATTTCGCGTTACTGTATCATTACACGACTCTCCTTTTCTTGTTTGTATTTTAAGAACCAACATTTTAAGTGGGACGAAAAACGACACCTCGTTCCGCTTTATTGTCACCCATATTATATACTAACGGATTAAGCCCAATGTACACGTGTATTGAGTCTTACACATTGTGGATGTCCGCGATCACCTCTTATAAGTATAACAATGTGAACAAAATAAACTTGAAGCATCACAATCTGATTCCTCTGCTGCAGAAATAAAGACAAGTTGTGCCAACGGGATTATCGAGGTGCAAACGTTAGAAATAAAGAACAAAGTTGCTGTAACTCGGAGTGTTGCATCCGCAGGAGAAACCGGTCTTAGTCCCGGTCCATCACTGGAGAAACCCTTCCTGGAGTCCCGCAGCACCTGCAGCCGACTCCATATAAGACTCTGAAAGTCGCCTAAACATTCAATAAGAACTTTAATCATATATTGCGGAGTCACATCGTAGAAACCAAACTTTCAGTGACATGTTAGATATTTTAAGGATCTGGGGCCTCATCTATAAAGCTTGCTTGCGCACAAAAAGGGCCTGAAAGATGCGCAAGCCACTTTCTACGCAAAGGCTGGGATCTAAAAAGAAAAAACTAACCGAAAAATCTGCGTATCCCTACGGCAACCCCGACCCTCCCGTTGGAACTTACTTAAGACATGGAGAACTGGCGACGCAGGCTGTGAGGTGGTGAAATGAAGCCAGATTCATGTCATACTCTTAATAATGTCATCACATATCACAACATATATCAGACTTATAATTAAATAGCGCTGATCCTGTCCCTCTGTGTTTGAACCTCAGCGTCAGTCAGGACTCTGGTGCTGCTGCAGCTGCGGTGCAGGACACGCCGGGAACCTCCTCTTCACCCACCGCTTTAGGACAGAACAAATGAGGGACTCCGTAGGGCGTTTAGGGGCTCTACGGAGCCCCTAAAGGGACACAGATTTTTTTTCATATATATAATGAGTTTTACGCGGGTGAAACCTTTACGCGCGGGTGTAAGCCCGCGTTGCGCGTTAAAACGACGCAGAGCCTACGGCGTAGGGTACGCGGTGACGCGCACCTACGCCGTAGGCTCTGCGTTGGTGTGACGCGGAACCATAAATCAGCCCTGAGCAGCTCTGAGGGGAGGGGTTGCGGGGCTGCCGGGCTGTTCTCGCATCGGTTTCGCAGAGCCTACCGTTAGTTTTTAAACTGTAAAAAGTGGGGGGAACAAAAACATGATTTTGACATGTCCCCCCTGTTGCGCCGGGGCACTCACGGCGTTTAGCGCAGCAACGGCGTGCTGCCACTCACTCGCTTTATTTTATACTATTATATACTTTTTCTACTTTTACTGTGACCACCAAATAATGTTGTTTTCCTGTCCTCCACCTCATCCTCAACATTTCGATCTCAGATCTCAGATCTCAGTGAAATTCAGTGGCGCGGTGGCTCGACACGTCTCATTCATTCTGACGCCAAACAGGCTGCAGGAAGCCACTGCGCATGCTCAGCAGGCTCATTCATATGCAAATACTACTTTGCATTACCCTTTTAAGGTAAAAAGTGGGCGTGTAGAGGGCGGGATATGAGGCGGATACAGCTGCGCAACCTTCCAGCTGGACTGTGATTTATAAAGCGAACATTGCGTGCAAGTGTGCGTGCACATGGTTTTATAGATCCGGATATTTTTTGCGCCCGCCATTTTTTTGGCTTTTGGGTGTACGTGCACTTTTAGTATGAATCCTACGCACTCCATTTTAAATGAGGCCCCTGGCTTTTATCTCGAGCAGTCGTCCCACACGGTTTCTCATGGCGACTGAGAGATGTCCACCAGTGCTTCGCCAGTGAGTGTCGCCAACGGACAAAACCTCAGAAATGTACGTACACCAGACTTGATGTGTACGTGAAAGACCGCAAGATTTAGCATTCAAGTCATTTTTGGAACATCCGATTGTGAGCGTAGAAAGTGGCGTACGCACGTTTTTTGTGTGCTGCACTCTTTGTGCATGAGGCCCCAGTTGGGTTAAATCTGTACGCAGTCACTCAAAGGCATTGGATTATGTGTAAAAAACTGAAAGATGCATCGTAGGCGCTTGCCAGCGTATCACCGAAACACCTCTGACTGCCCAACGATGGCATGCTGAACATCTGGAGCTGTTGAAGGAATTCGTGTTTGAGCTACAGCTAATGAGCAATGGGCTAAAGCAAGCGCCAGCATTCTAACTTTCAGGTTTAAGCTATCGAGAAAATCTCCAAATGCTGAAATGGCTATAAAGGCTACTGCAGTGTTAGACATTTTAACATACAGCCTGGTCTAGAAAATGAATGTTCGCCTACACGAGGATCATTTAAGGCAGTGATTCTTAACCATAGGGCCGCGGCCCAAGTGTGGGCCGCGAGCGCCCCCTAGTGGGCCGCGAAAAAAATTCTGTTTTGTAGGTTTGGGCCGCGGGGGCCGCGGGACTGCATCCCGACCATGTGGTGGCGCTAATTCATTAGTCACTTGTTACTGACTGCCAGCCGGTGGAGGAGGGAACCAAGAGGAAGAAGCGGGGGAGCTCTATAAAAGAGGAGAATAATGCCGCGGCACGTTACATTTACCTCGGACACTCATCTAGCTGCACATGTACTATTGAGGCCTGTATTTACGGATAAGATCCTTTATTTTGCACAAAATAGGTTTAAATCCGCCAGGATAAGGGATCATTTACTTCATTTACATTTACGTCTGCGCCCAGCAACGGGGAGAGCGAGCGCGGCGTGATCCTTTATTTTATATTCTTCATCGTGGACACAACTAAGCCCAAAGCCCGAAACAGACTCGGAGCAACACTGGAGGCGACTCTGAGAGTGAGCCTTTCCCCCATTCCACCCAGACTGGACCTGATTGTGTCTCAGAGGCAGGCCCAAGTGTCTCATTAAGAGCTCCAGATAAAAAGGAAATTGTATTTTTTTTTTAATTTGTATATGAAAGAAAATAAAGATTCTTCTGGTTCTGCTATGCACAAATATAGTTTCATTTGCACTTTATTTAAATTTTATTTACAGTTTATTTAATTTAAAAACATTATTTTGAATGTATTTATTTTACTTTTTATTAATAATAATGGTTTGGTTTTATATAGCGCCCTTCAAGGCACCCAGAGCGCTTTACAGAGACCATTATTCATTCCTACACATCCTCACCGGTGGTGGTAGCTACGTTAGTAGCCACAGCTGCTACGTTTGTAGCCACAGCTGCCCTGCAGAGTGACAGAAGCATCAGTCGGCCCCTTCCGACCACCACCAAACATTCAAAAACATTCACACGGGGCAAGGTGGGTAAGGTGTCTTGCCCAAGGACACTATGACAGCCACTGGGACGGAGCGGGATTTGAACTGCCAACCTTCCGATCATTGGACGACCCGCTCTACTGCCATCCATTGATTAATTTATATATATATATTTTTTATTCTGAGTCCTTCCTTTTTTATTTAAGTAAAATCTAATTATTGATCTTTTTTTATTCATTTCATCATTCATATCATCATTTTTTTATTAATAAGCCTGAACTGATTGATTTGTCCTAGTATAAATCAAGCTTTACGTGTGCATGTTAACATTGACATGTTTCCGTGATGATCATTTTATTTGACAAGGTTTTTGCTTGGGCCCTGGGCCGCTCTGTACTGAAAAAATTGGGCCTCGAGGTCAGAAAGGTTAAGAACCCCTGATTTAAGGACCGGAAGTCTGCTGAAGCCTCAAGTCAATTAGCCCAAGATGTCACTCGTGGCAGGTGACATAAGGATAAATGGGCAGATTTCATGAGAATTATAAAAATGTAAAGTATTAATTAGCTATTTTAGCCAAGCTAAAATAGCTAACTATGCCTGACATAAGAGGGGCGTGTTTCAGACAGCTTTCCCAGTCTATTTGTTCTGCCCACATGCAGCATGCCGCGTGTGCACTTTGAGAATAACAGACGCTTCAAAACCAATCCTCAGAAAACCTGTGGGTGATGAGGGTTTGTCCATTTGTCTACAAACTGAATTCATTGTGAAGAAGGGAATGTGGCAAAGTAAGGGGGGAGGAGACATCCAACAATATGCAAACTTTCAAAGCTGACTGTGTGAACCAGTTAGTTTTTATTCCTGAAGTCCTTAACTTTTCAAAAAAGGTTTTATTCAAATAAATGTGAATATTTACAGATTTAAACCCCCAACCCTGCCCCCTTGCATGGCTTACTTTGGTTTCAATTTTCTTTGTCACTTGTTCTGTAGACAGTCTTGCTGCTTGGTGCATTTTGCAGGTCTCAGTAAAGCTGAGTTATGCTTTTATGATTGACAGGGTGCGGGCATGTTGTCCTGATGGGCTTTGAAATAAGCAAACTTGGGGAAACTCTGCTGAGTCAGTGCAGAATTTCAGAAGATCTGAACAAATGGATGGTACAATATTTACCTCACAGAAGCCATTGTCATGAAAACTCAGTACTTAAATTCATTAACATTTGCTTTGTTTTTTTGCTCAAATCGGAGGTTGAACAATGTCACATACCAAGTATAACCTCACCTCTGAAAAAACTGAGACAGTGGGCAACATGTAAATAAAAACAATACAATGGTTTGAAGGGCGGCACTGAGCTCAGGTCTCTTTATCCTGAGGAGTGAGCTGGCCGCTTGTTTTCACCAGACAGGGTGGGGCTTCGCCGGCCGGACGTAGCGCGTGGAAGATCACCTTATTCCTGCCGGATCCTCCCCACCCCATCTGGTGCCCCGGCTGGCCAGAAGGGGCATGTATAGCCCAGGAGTGTGTGCATGTTTTTGTGAGGGTAACTCACATTAGCTACCCAAGGGAACACGGGGAGAACATGCAAACTGCTGAAGTCATGGGGGAACTTAACACGTACTCAGCGCCCTTCTTGCTGTGAGACGGCTGCACTACCAGCTCTACTATCCAGGTCCAGGTTGAAGGGCAGAAAGGAGAGTCCAGAGGGGGGTCCAGGAGGGGCAGGGCTCGAAGGTGGGCTTCTGAGCTGGGTAAGGTGAAAGCTGAGCAGGCAGGAGCAACTAAGAAGGCAACCGAGCAGGTGTTCCACCTGTGTTCCATCCAAAAGAGGTAATAATCTGGCAATCGGACTCCAGGATGGTGAAGGCTTTTAACCTTGCCTGATTACCAACGACCAGCAGGTGTGATGCTGACAGGCTTCCACAAACCCGCCAGTCTGAAACAGAAAGCACAAGCAGTCGGCCAGGGACCAAAAACCCAACAGAAAACATAACCACCGGTTCCATGCCTGTTTCGTGTCTGTTTTGATTTTTTTTTAGTTTAAAAAAAAAAAAATTATCTGCTTTTTAATTTTTTTTCTTCTCTTTTTTGCAGATTTCCAGTGCTCGATGTGCGCCTCCATGGATGTCCGCGGATGTCACCCCCCCCTTCCCAAAAATAAAAAAATAAAAAATTGGCTGTGTATATATACAGTGCCTTGCGAAAGTATTTGCCCCCCTTGAACTTTGTGACCTTTTGCCATATTTCAGGCTTCAAACATAAAGCACGCCCAATTTTTCAGTTTTTTATTTGTTAAAAAAGTTTGAAATATCCAATACATTTCGTTCCACTTCATGATTGTGTCCCACTTGTTGTTGATTCTTCACAAAAAATTACAGTTTTATATCTTTATGTTTGAAGCCTGAAATGTGGCAAAAGGTCACAAAGTTCAAGGGGGGCAAATACTTTCGCAAAGCACTGTATATATTCAATTCAATTCAATTTTATTTATATAGCGTCTAATACAACAAAAGTTGTCTCTAGACGCTTTCCAGAGACCCAGAACATGACCCCTGGGCAGTTATTACATAAACAATGGCAGGTAAAAACTCCCATAGTGGGAGAAAAACCTTAAGCCAAACAGTGGCAAGGAAAAACTCCCCTTTAGGAGGGAAGAAACCTTGAGCAGGACCAGGCTCATAAGGGGGGACCCTCCTGCCGAGGGCCAGACTGGGGGAGTCGCGGACGTCAACAGCACAGCAGGCAGGTGGAAGCAGCAACGGGATGACCAGAGGTGGGGACCGCAGGCCAGCATGCAGCTCCCGAAGCTCGGGCCCAATTGTATTGACCATGTATTGACAGCATTGTATTGACCATTAATATGTGTGCAGACAAAAAAAAAATATTTTAAAATTAAAGATATCACTTGATTTCAGTGATTGACTCAAAACGCTTTGCAACAAAATATTGAGTTGTGCATCTATGGAGCCAAAACAAGGCCAAAAGTTTTGCTAATTTGAAAATAAATAGACAAGTAGTATGTGGAAGTGGGAAATGTCAAACTTTAAAGTGTGGCTGTTGAACTGTACAGTCTGGCATAGTTTATTGCTTTTATACTGCAATTGGTGCCAAGTACGGTCTAAAACAGCTTTTTAAACAGAAATGTGTCACTAATATCAGTTTTTTCCACTGCCAATCACGTGAATATGGTGTATATACAGTGTTGAATCATACTTCTACTGATAACTTCTGCAACCTACGTTTCCTGAAGGCAACATGACTGAGGAAGGTCCCCCGCCTTCTCTGTTATGCTGTCACTCATGATGCCACGCCCCTCTCAGTTGATGCCACGCCCCCTACGCCAGCTCGGGGCCAAAAGTCTGAAACTGAAAAAAAAATGTAAACTGAAAAAAAAGAAGTAAAACTGAAAAAAAAGAAGTAAAACTGAAAAAAGATGTGAAACCGAAAAAAAAAAGATCTGAAAGTGAAAAAAAGATTTGAAACTGAAATAAAAAGTTCTGAAACTGAAAAAAAGATCTGATACTGAAAAAAAAACTGTAAAAAATAATTTTCAGGTTCAAATTTTATTTTCAAATTAGCAAAACCTTTGGCCTTGATTTGGCTCCACATGCATCCAGACCACATTAGTTTGGTTTGTAAAAATATTCTGTTGAACCACAAATTTAAAAGCAATGTGTGTTTTCCATTAGTGTTCTGTAAAATATTATCTATGGCTCTATTATTATTACTTTCAAGTCATTTCAGTGACCCTTGTGGATTGTTCTTTCTTTCACGGAGGTGTACCAACAAATGCATCCATGTGTGCGATAGGGAGATCCTTGAAGTAAAGAGAGGTTCAAAAAAAGTCTTAAACTGCCTCCAAATTGTGAAACAACTTCAGAACAATGTTCCTCAGTGTAAAACTGGGAAGGCTTTAAATATTTAATATACAGTACATATCAAAAGATTCAGAGAATCTCGACAAATCTGCTTGTCTGTGATCTTCAGGCCCTCAGGGAGATGGTTCTGTAATGGACATCACTGCAAAAGCTCAAGTACATTTCCAGAATTCACTGCCGAAGAACACCGTTGGCTATTCCTGTAATGATAACAGCAAATGAGTATTTGCCTTGTATCTGTTGGTTATTTGAATACTGCTTATACATCCAGACAGTAGGGGGCGCACAGTGTCTGAGCAGATTAACTGAAGAAGTAGACCTGTTAGACTCGTCCTGCCTGTAACTGCATTGTGGAAAAACTGCTATATAAACGTACCTGCATCTTCAAGTAAAAGTGTTGTTATTGAAACCCACACCACACAAAAACAATACAATTCCATTCACAAATGGAGGTTAAAACTTTATCACACAAAGAAGAAAGCATATGTGAACATGAGCCATGCTGTCTTTTCTGGATCAGAGCTCATTTGAAATGGACTGAGGCGAAGTGAAGACCTGTCCTGTGGTCAGACGTAGGTGCCAGGTCCTCATGTCTAGGAGGGATATCTGGCCCGTTTTCAGAGCTCATTTCAAAAGTCTGCTTCTCTGATAGTTTGTGGCTGCCATCAAATTCAATACAACTTTATTCCTTTCTAAATTCAGCACATTTCCTCCGTTTTAACATTTGTTATGGTTCTATGTTCTTTTGTGGATGAAATATGGGTGTGTGCAACTTGCAAATCATTGCATCCTGTGTTTTTTGGTTTGTAGTTCACACAGCATCCCGGCCTGGAGTTGGAGCTGTAACTTTCAGCCTCTCAGTTTACGCTCTGGGTGCTTTCCTTTCAACTGTCCAATCTTGTCTCGTAGCGATCAAATCAGTGACCTCGAAAAAACCTGTGCAAGCTTTTCTCATCATGAACCTGTATCTAATGACAATTTTCATTTCAGCTCCTGAAAAGAATTTTCTTTTAAGTTATCTATTCTGCTTGAATCAGGTATTCTCACGAGACAGCCTCTGCTTCGCCTTCTGAGCCAAAGTAAAAGAGATATTTTTCTTGGGTAGTTTAAAAGTCCAATCTCTTTAATGCTCTTTGACAAAAGCTTGAAGATAGGACCGCTGAGTGGAATCTATAAGCAGGGAGATGGTCCAGTTTCACTTTTCTCCACCTGTAATATTGCCATCTTTGTAAACTTTGTTCTCTAACTTCTCATTTTTCATTCATCAGTTTTTCAAAATTAGGCAATCAGGTGATATCGTCCCTGGTAAACTGACAACTCTGCAGAACTTCAATAGAACTGTCCTTTTCTCTCACCCAAAACGTCGACTACCTTGCGGTTGTGCTTTGTTACCCAGGTGGAAGGAATTAAGAAAAACATTTTGATGATTTTAGCTTTCTGTCTTTGTGATCAGTCATAACAAGTAAGATGATGACAACACAGTAGAAAAGAAATGGCTTTAAGGTGACTTGAGATTAATGGTTTGAATTTGAGTCACATCTTCAGACTCATTCTGAAATCTGACAGCAAAAACAGGAATAAATAAGAACTGTTTTTTTTTTTTAAATGCTGCTTGCAGCAGACTCAGGCTGCCCATGTTGAAAGTGATCGCCTGCAAATTGCCTTTAATTCCATGTCACATTAACTGGCATTCCTCCGACTTCACACAGACCCACTCTTCCTGTCCTCTTCATATCCTTGATCATAATCTGACACAATGCTTTGAAAGTAAATCACTGGCTGTATCTCCACAGAATCCAAGTCTTTGGTTTCTCTGATTTCTCTGATACGATTTCAATTTAGATTATTTAATTGCACAGCATATGACGGGATATTTTATAATCGTGCATGTTTAGAGAATTTTGTAACGAAATTGCTGCCGCTGCTCTCTGTCGTGTTGCCAGTCTACTTCGGAGCCTCTCTTTGCATACCCTCTGAAATTTTAAAAATGGAATTAGTCAGCTCAAAGCAATTTACCAAATTTTCTCAACGAAAAGACAGGGCAGCTGTCTTGCCCCAACGGGACGTTTGCGGCTGGATACATGGTGGACTCCTGGCAGAAGAGGAGGGTCGTGTGTCTGTACATACCATCAGTCGAGGATGTTGACGATACCTATATAATTGGATTTCTGGTA
Organism: Cololabis saira; assembly: GCF_033807715.1. NCBI lineage: Eukaryota > Metazoa > Chordata > Actinopteri > Beloniformes > Belonidae > Cololabis > Cololabis saira. Next base: position 43,679,573 of record NC_084587.1, read on the forward strand.
ACAGGATTTCTGCTTTTTGGAGTTGGCGGTTACCTGACATAATAAATTCAAAAAACGTCAGCAGCTATTCTGGTTCTTTCGAGGGTGCCTGGGACATGTGATATGTCGGGTGAATGACACTCAGACTCAAGGGACTTTCATATAGAGGGCGCACAGCGGCAGCTGCCGCCGGCTTTCCCATTCATTGTGTATGTGCTGCCGCCGCGCAAGGGCGCAGGGCTTTGCAGCTGAGCTCGGCGGCGTGCGCCCTCTTGCGCGCCGCCGAGCTCAGTTTGCAAGAGGGCGCATGCTGCCGGGTTGCCGCTGCGGCAGATTGCGTAAGAGGGCGCATGCCACCGAGCTGCTGCTGGGTTGCCGCGGCGGCAAGGCTGCAAGAAGGCGCAGGCTGCCGCTACGAATTGCACATTTTTTTATTTCACCGTGTGCCCTGTGACGACATCTCTGCGGTGTCCATTAGGAGAGAAGGTGGTGGAGGGTGAAAAAAAAACTTGCAGGTTGTAGATCAGAGACGATCAAGATGGAAGAAAGAATGATCTTGGCTGTGAGTCTATGAGGAGCTGTGGAATACAAGACTGCAGGCATATCGGGACATCAAATAAAAAGGGACAAAAGTGGTGAGAAATCTCACAGAATTTGGACATACCAGGTGTGTTTAAAAGTGGTAGAAATGTGATATTCTTTTGCTCTTTTAACAATAAAATGTTAAGTTTAAAATAAAATATAGCATTTCCATGCCTCATATCAGGATCAATTGAATTATTTATCAATATATGGTTATGAAAAGACCACGTGTCAATACTTTTGTAAACTGTCCACTCAATATATCTACAAATCTAGATGACTGACATGAGCTAAAAAACACCAACATAGTTCAGAAAGGTTTTTTAATAAAATATATTTTTAACTATTTACAGTGGATGACTTGAAGAAAAAATGGAAAAACTTGAGGGACATATATATAAAGGAGAGGAGGGGAGGCCAGGCGTTCAGTTGCAGTGATGGGCTGCCTGAAGTTGGTTGTGATCCTGCTGAGGCTCCAACTCTCCCCAACAGGCAGTCAAACTGCTCCCTGTTCAGCCTGAAGTACCTGGAAGCTCATCATGGAGCTGTAGCTCCTGAACGAGGATTTCATGGACCCAGACCCTCCTTGCTGCTGTTGCTCGTCTCCTCCTCCTCCTCCTCCTCCTCCTCCTCCTCCTCAGAAGAAGAAGAACTAAAGCCAGGGCTTTTGAAGCAGGGACAGATGCATTTTGCAAACCGTGCTGTAGGCTACTGTACGTCCAAACGAGTGGGAAAACGGCGCCAGACCGGAAAAACTTTTTTTTTGGTCGCCAAGCAACTTGCAACAAATATGTACGCGATGCGCGCATGCGCGCGCTGCACTACACCCTGCTCTGCGCCGAGTCTGTGCCCGAGTCTGCCCCCACCTTGCGCCCAGCTTGTGCCGAGTCTGCGCCCACCCGGCGGTGTGCGCGGCGCAAACCGCGTTCTATGTGAAAGCCCCTTCAGACATTGTGTGAACAAAATCGCAAACTGGACGCGATTCGTGAACAGAATCACAGGCTAGCTGTGGCTTTCAAACTCATTGGCGGGATAAAAAGACCTTGGAGAAGTTGGAAGTTTGACTTGGCAGAAATTTGGCTGTTTGGAGTCACCATGGAGATGAACCAAAGATGACAAGGGTGTATGGCGGATCCAAGTGCAGCACAACGGCAAGGAGTGTTCAGTAAAAGTCTTTATTAAAGTCAATCTCACTGCAGGCCATAGAGCAGAGTTCAGTCCTCAGCATTGTGGTAACGCTCACAGTGGCAGGAGAGCAAATAGCAGAAAACAGCTGGTGTGAGCGCTGAGTAGATCTGGAAGCCGGAGCACAGGAACTGAAATGCTGGCCAGTCAGAGGAATCACCAGGCAGCAGCCAAACAGAAATCAGAGACCCTCAGGCAGAACTCGTGGTCGGGGACAGACGGCTGAGGTGATTAAAAGGACGGAGACAGGAGAACAGGTCGGGGACACACAGGGTTGAAACCGGGTGATCAGTCCAAGGGTGAGTGCTGGAAAGACTTTGATAAACAATCTGGCAGTGACTGGCTGGGAGTGGAATGCTTAAGTAGAAGCCGAGGGCTGATTGCAGATGTGGAGCAGGTATGGAAGGCGGGAGAAACCATAGTGACATGAGGAGGTGGAGATTGCAGGTGAGTGAGGCAGGTATGGAGCTGGAGTGGATGTGACAAAAGAGACTTCAAGGCAGACGGAAAATTCGGCCTGATGCAAACCAACTTGTTATTGTTATGGAAATTAGATTCCCGACTGCTTGGCCTTGGCGCGGTTGGCTTATCTCTAATCTCCCCTGGATGTTATGCTGACAAGATGCTCTGCCCCCGCTACCCCCGCCCCTGTCACCATGGGAACCTGTGGAACTTAACCAGAACTACCGACGCCGGCTAATAACAAACTTTGGATAACACATTGCTATCAAGGACTATGGCTGAAATAAACTGGAACAGGGTTCACAGACTTACTGCTCACACTGACACTCACATGCACAAACTATAAACACACCTCCCGCTACTCAACGCCTTTGCTGCCCCTGGTATGTGGTTGTCTGGGTATGTTCCTCTTTGTGCTGAGGAGGGTTTTTATTTCTTTTTTATTTCTTGCACCTTGCTCCTACAGGACACATGTCTTTTTGCCCCCTTTTTTTTCCGAATGCCATCCTTTTCTCATGTTGTGCCACATAAGGGGGGCTGTTCCATTAATCAAGAGTTATTAATAATTTCATTCAACAATTATTAATAATTAATAAAGTAGACTATTTATCAAATTGAATTATCAATTATCAATTAATCCTATCGGGGCACCACCTGGATTTCCAGGAAAAATGATAACTTTAACAGCAGAAATCAGTCTCAAAATTAGGGATTATTCTGCAGAGTAACAATAAGGGCGGTTATTTCTGCAGGATAATGTTGAAGGCTCTTAAATAGTTCGGCACTAGCTCTGTCAAACAGCCATTGTGACCAAATTAGGTGTAAAACAACACAAACAACTTCTCTCATTAAAATCAATCAGAATTTATTTACATACAGGTGTCAAGCATATGGTAAAAGCGACCCCCAAATAAATCCTGACGGCAAGCTACATTAAAAACATAAACACTAACCATAAAGAAAAACAAGAAGAACAAAACGTTAACTGCATGAATGAAAACAAAATCAAAATAATAGACACGTGGTACAAATCTTCCAATCATGTATCTTCTAAAACAACGTGGCAACACGTGGCCGGAAAAGGGTCAGCCCTGTGGTATTTAAAGTTGGCGGCGTCCTCGCCATGCCACGTGCAATCAGACGGGATGACAAAACACGGCATTTAAACTGTGAATAACTGGCGAAAAATGGCGCCACAAAATAAACAACAACAATAATACCGGTAGTTGCCGGCGTTACACAGTAATACAAATATGGTAAACAACCTTAAAACACAAATTTAGCTCTGAATCGCTCTATATTAAACCGATCGCCCAAAACACAGCCTCACGTCTCCCTTGGCTCTGGGTCTGGAGGGGCTGCAAGCCCTTTTCAGGTGCTGGTCCACGTTTTCTGCCGGGCTTTTTCAGTCCGAGCCTTCAGGTTTCTCTGCTTCCAACTCTGGAATGAAAAGGACAGTTGATACAGTGCGCCTTGAGCCGGGCTCCTCCTGCCTTGGCCACGGGCCTCTCATGCTACCACGCTGCGCCGGGGGCCGGTTCCGTCCGTTAGAACATGTGGCTCGTCCCGTTTGGTCGCCAGGTGCGTGGGCTTCACGGGTCCAGGGGGGCTGGAGCTCCTGCGGCTGATCTGGCTCACGCTGACGCTCGTCCTCGGAACACCACGGTTCCTGGTGCAAGAGAAAGCTCAGAACGGGAAAAGGTTAAAGAGACAGGGAAGTCAGAGTGCTCCGCGCTCCGTGGTAACAGACCTTACGCCCGGCAGGTAATTCCTAGTCCAGGTGGCGTGCCCTTTGGGCGCCGCCCCAAGGCACGTTGGCCTTTGTAGTTTTCACAAAGCGGCCAATTTAAGAGGCATCTGAAGCTGGTCCCAGACTGAAGATTGAGCCAGCTTTAAAGAACTTATTCACATTCACAAAATATTCACAAAACATTCATGAGTCCAGAGTTCACATGAGCACATGAGGGCAGCACAATACTCATCTAATAAGATGGCTACAATGCCTCAGGCAGTGTTCTATGTCCTATGTTGTTTGTTTGGTTTTTGTCCTTTCTGGGATGGGCTGTATTGGAAAATCAATTTCCCTTCGGGGATTAAGAAAGTAATTTGGATTGAATTGAATTGAGTAAATTATGGAAAGAGTTCTGTTGTTGTTTTCCTATTTTGTTGTGTGCCGCTGTGACTTTAACCTTAATGCGACAACACTTGACAATGTAGGCGCAGTGAAAATAAAGGAACAGTGGATATAAAGAATCATGCATCCTTAGAAAATAACAATACAAATGTCAGACCTGTTACGTCTTTAACATGATCTTAAAACAAACAATATCAACTAAAGCGATTCTGATTACAACCAGGTACAGGTCAGCAGTCACTTTCCTATTTGCTTAAATGTTTGAGGTTACGTTCTGCTGAGGAACATGAACTGCAGAGAATTGTCAGAGATCCTGTGAGACTTAAAGCAGCAAAATGTAACTTTTAGCTTTTGTTGAGTTTGGCGGCTCCTTTGGACAAAAGCGGTAGTGCTTTACCAGTAGTGTGGAAGAGTTCCTACCATCCACCTCGAAGTTACATAGTGCCAGTGAAGGCGATACAGACCCCTCAGACCATGACAGAGGTGTCATTAAACTTGTTGTAAGTTGATGTTCCATCACAGCGAGGCCGGTTTTAGGGGGGGGGGGGCAGGGGTGGGCTGTGCCCACCCAAACGTGCGTCCTGCCCACCCAATCAAAGTTATGGGGATCCTTTATTTTTTTATAAATATAAAAAAATATCACAGAATATCTGTACCTTTTCTGATTGGGTGGACACTGCGCATAATTTTTAGACACAACAATGAACGCATACCGCAAAAGTTGTGTCTCGGCGGAGGGACCCCGCGTCAGCACACAGAGCACACACTGAAGGCTGATTTATGGTTCCGCGTTACAACAACGCAGAACGGTGCGCGTCGCCGCGTACCTTACGCCGTAGACTACGCCGTACCCTACGGCATAGCAGTGGCTCCAGAGCACCGCCACCCGCGCTCTCTGAGGGCAGAGAGCGCCTGTGCTGGTGGCGGTGCTGCGGTGCCGTGCAGGCTCTGGAGCCGCCAGCCTGCCGCGGGACATTTTAAATCAACGCAGAGCCTACACCGTAGGGTACGATTGATTGATAAAAAATAAAAAAAGCAAACAAAAAAAAAGCAACAAAAAAAAAGCAAAAAACATAAAATAAATGCAGCCTCAACAGGGCACAAGCTAGTATCCTATTTGTGCCGTTGTTCTGCCATGTTTTGCTGCTTTGCCAAAAATGCTACCTAATGGTTTTCTACCTTTGCAGAGCTACAATTTTTGTGTTTTGTTTTTTCTGTGTTTTTTTCCCTAGCCCACTTCCTTTCCCCCCAAGTGGTCCTTGTCTCTTGCCAGGCCGTTATTTTAAATAAGAATGTGTTCTTAATGACCTGCCTGGTTAAATAAAGGCCAATGATTGAATGAATATCAAATAAAGCGATAGAATTGTTTTTTTTTTCTCTTTATCGTATAATGTTCACAATGTGTAATGCAATTCATGTCATGGGTTGTGTATTTTGATGGATCAAATACTCAACATCCCATATTTTCCATTTTACATCGTGCAAGAAATGATTGGCGTGGCAATCAAACTTTGAAAATCGACTGTGCGCATGCGCAGAACCACAAAGTAGCATTTCTTGGCAGGTAGCAAGGATTGGCAGAACACCGGCCCCAAGCCCGGGTAAATGCAGAGGGAAGTGTCAGGAAGGGCAATTGGGTTAGCATACTGTTGGTCAAAGAAGGAGAAGATAGATTAACTGATATGACAATAGCATAGTTAGGGCCCGAGCACTGAAAGTGCGAGGACCCTATTGTATCTGTGATGTTTATTATTATTATTATTAGGGCCCGAGCACCTTCAGTGCGAAGGCCCTATTGTATCTGTAGGAATTTTTCTTTCTTTCTTTCTTTCTTTCTTTCTTTCTTCTGACGAAAGGAGGGCCTTTTTGCCCCCCTAAACGTGCCCAAAAAGTCACCAAATTTTGCATGCAAGTCAGGCCTGGCGAAAAATTTGATATTTAATGGTTTACATTAATGGGCGTGGCCTAACGGCTCAACAGCGCCCCCCGGAAAACTTTGTGCCTCAAGCCCCACAATACGGTTTGACGTACATGCACGAAAATCGCTACACACCTGTATCAGTACACAACTTAAAGAAAAGTCTCTTGGCGACATGGCCGAAACCGAACAGGAAGTCAGCCATTTTGAATTAATCGTGTCACTTTGGCGCAATTTATGCCATTCCTTCGGCAGTTAATACGGCCCGAACCGTAACGTGCCCCCAAGTGTGTTATACATCAAAACGTGCGTCTCCATCCTGCGACAACACGCATTACTTTTCTCTTTCAAAAGCGTTACCGTGGCGACGCTAGACGCCAAAAAGCGCGCCCACCCTTCATCTGGTTGGTTCAGACAGAAAAAACTTTGCGCCTCAAGCCCCATAATACGGTTTGACGTACATGAACGAAAATCGGTACACACCTGTATCATGTCGCAACTTAAAGAAAAGTCTCTTGGTGCCATGGCCGAAACCGATCAGGAAGTCGGCCATTTTGAACATTCTGAATTAATCGCGTAATTTTGGAGCAATATGAGCCATTCCTTCGAGAATTAATACGGCCCGAACCGTAACGTGCACCCAGGTGTGTTATACATCAAAATGTGCGTCTCCATCCTGCGACTACGCGCATTACTTTTCTCTTTCAAAAGTGTTACCGTGGCGACACTAGACGCCAAAAAGCGCGCCCCCTTCATCTGATTGGTCCATATTTGATAGTTCCCCAAAAGTCACCAAATTTTGCATGCAAGGCAGGCCTGGCGATAAATTTGATATTTCATGGTTTGTATTAATGGGCGTGGCAAAATGGCTCAACAGCGCCCCCCGGAAAACTTTGTGCCTCAAGCCCCACAATACGGTTTGACGTACATGCACGAAAATCGGTACACACCTGTAACATGTCGCAACTTAAAGAAAAGTCTCTTGGCGCCATGGCCAAAACCGAACAGGAAGTCGGCCATTTTGAATTAATTGTGTAATTTTGGTGCAATTTATGCCATTCTTTCTGCAATTAATACGGCCCGAACCGTAACGTCCACCCAGGTGTGTTATACATCAAAATGTGCATCTTCATCTTGCGACTACGCACATTACTTTTCTCTTTCAAAAGTGTTACCGTGGCGACGCTAGACGCCAAAAAAGCGTGCCCCCCTTCATCTGATTGGTCCATATTTGATAGTTCTCGAAAACTCACCAAATTTTGCATGCAAGCCAGGCCTGGCGATAAATTTGATATTTCATGGTTTGCATTAATGGGCGTGGCTTAACGGCTCAACAGCGCCCCCTAGAATACTTTTCTCTGCCATAACCTTTGAAAGGTTTGACATAAAGAGTCGTGGGTGGTGTCATGGGACTCGGTATTGAGTCCTTGACCATAATTGGTGAAAATTAGCCCTGCCCCTTCTTCGGATTGGTTGTCCCGATTTTCTGCTATAACTTTTGAATGGTTTGACATAGAGAGTCGTGGGTGGTGTCATCAGATTCTGTATGGAGTCCTTGACCTTCATTGGCCTGAATTAGCCCCGCCCCTTCTTCTGATTGGTTGTCCCTTTTTTCTGCTATATCTTTTGAATGGTTTGACATAGGAAGTCGTGGGTGGTGTCATTTCTGATACGCTTATGGGGGCGGTGGCCGTGAGTGCGAGGGCCCGTTCATCGCTGCTTGCAGCTTTAATTATTATTATTATTCTCGCCGTAAATAAATTGCCTTTTTGGAGGCCTTAAAATGCTCCAAAACTCACCAAATTTTGCACACGCTTCCAGAGTCGCGTAAAATTACGTATTTTATGGGCGACAGGCATGGGTCTACAAGAATGGGCTCTATAGCGCCACCTATTTTATGTTTTTTGACGAGCCCCACAATATGGTTTGACTTACAGAAATGACCTTTATGTGTGTATTATATTAGACAAAGAGCTACAAAAAAGTCTTTTGGATCCATGGTCTAAGTTACACAGGAAGTCCGGCAGGAAGTCCGGAACAGAAAATGTCATTTTTCATGAATTCTGATCATTTCTAGGCCTCGTACTTTAACGAACTCCTCCTAGAGATTTTATCGAATTGGCTCACAACTTGGTTTGTACAATCTAGACACATGGCCGACGCTAAATTGCGAAGCTTTTAAGTTTCTGCCAGAGGGCGTGACCGTAGTGATCCGGCGAAGTTTGAGGTCATTTTTAAGCTTCGCCATCAAACATCAATTGGCTGTAATTCAGCAATACATGATTTGATGTGGTCGAAAACGTATGTGCATGATTGTAGGTTGAGCCTGAAGACATCTATGGTGGAATATTCAGGATCGGTTGTAGCGCCACCTGTTGGCACCAGGAATTGTCATGTCTTCTAGTTTGCATCTGTGCTCCAAACGAGATCAGTTTCTTGATCTCAAAGTTGGTGAGATAATAGGTAAGGCATTGACGATGAGTGACAGAGAAAACTGTAAGTTTGTGTCAAAGGGCGTCGCTGTCAGAGGTTGTCAAATTTCGGGGTCTCGCCATGAACATAAAAGTTGTTGTAACTTAAACATAATTGGTCAGAATGAACCCAAATTCAATACATTTAATCGGGCTTGCATTCTGAACAAGTGGATATGACAATCTTGGATGAACTCCATAGCGCCACCTTTTGGTCAGTTATACATTTTTCATCAAATTATGTGCTTTAGTTGCTGTTTGGTTTATCCAATCTTAATGCGATTGACACATTTGATTGGCAGTAGGTTCCTTGTTGACTGTGTCGCGTATCGTGGTTATTTCTTGAAAGGAATTGGCATTTTTATGTCACTCTGTATTTCTGGAAAAATATTAATTAAAAATCAAAGATTTTGTGTAAGGAAAATCAAATGACAGTTTCAGATAGCTTACAACAGGAGTAAAAAATCATACACTGTAAAATATTGTTTTTGAAAAACTTGGCCACTCTAAAAATTAAAAAAATGAACTAATAACGTAAAAAGCTATGTCTTTGTCAATAAATGTCATAGACATATGGGACTTCATAAGTATATTGTTTACTGTATTTTGAAAATGTCCTGTGATTTTGATAAACCTAATCATTAGACGTGATTTTAAATGAATATTTATGTGTGATCAGACGGTGTCTCAGTCAGATCCAGCAGGATCTGACTGAGACACAGCTGAGAAGACTGCTGCAGCAGCACTGGGAGGGGAGGGGAGGGGTTGAGCTCCCGCGGGGGGAAGGTGGGGGGATGAATGCAGTTTGGAATGCGCGCGCAGCTCTTCGGGGGAGGGGGGGTGGGGCGCGGCCGCCATCTTGGACCAGGCGCCGATCGATGCGGCCGCCATCTTGGACAGGGCATTATTTGCGTCTTAGTGCATCATTTCTACTGAGCAAGGTTTCTCCCGGACTACAATCATTCATAACTCTCAGACTCTTTACCCGATTTCCACACAGTTTGGTTTGTACAAACGGCAGAGATGTAGTTATGATACAGGATGCTGTCACACGTTAAAAATACGTACATTTATTCTGAAAGACTTTGTATTATGCTCTTTTACAAAGACATATGGTTTTTGTATAAATTGTATAAGGAAATAAGTTTGATTGTTTATTTGAATTTATTTTAAGAGGAGAGGGGTGTGTTGTTGTATTTATATATATATATTTATTTATTTATTTAGTTGAGAGTGAGAGTGACCTCATGCAAATATCTGAGATTAATTCCAATATCTGCTCAACAAACCACTTGCTCAGAAGTTGTTGTCTGTGTTTTGAAATATGTATACACTGTTGACATCCCACTTGCATTGGTTGTCGCTGTCTTGCCTGTCTCACTCACTGTTTTTTTTTTGTTTGAGTCATTTTTCTTTCTTTTCTATTATTATCATAGCCTGTAATTCCTGTATATAATCGAATTGAATCAATGTATTTTACAATTAGCTGTGATGTACAATAATTGTCATTAAAACCGATAATATTCCTATTTGTTTTAATTGAAATGAGAGAAAAACATTTAATTTTATTAAAATAGAAAAATAATATTTATAGCTTATAGGCTATAAAAATAATGTTCAATAAAGCAGTATATAAATACCATGTTATAGCTATCTGTTTCTGGTTATTTTCATATAAAAGTACGTTTTTCAATGTTTATAATTATTCACAAGTATGCAGTGTTATAACTACATTTCTGACGTTCATAACAAACTAAACTGTTAGAAAATCTTTAAAGGGGGACCTATTATGAAAAACACGTGTTTTCTTGTTTTAACATATTTAAAGTGGTCTCCCCTCAGCCTGCCAACACAGAAAAGATGAAATCCCATGAAAATCTGCAAGATCTGCTCGCCCCCACCCTTACAGAGTCCCCCAGTGTCACGTGGTTTCTGTGAGCCGTTAAGATTGGTGCATTTTCTTTACGTCACCAAAATGCACACCACCCCTCGGTCTCCTCCGCTGCTGAAACCACGCCCACCACCAGCTCTGCCGCTCGAGCTGCAGCCATTATTACAAGCAGGGGCTGTTTCCACAGCGAGGGAGAGTTAAAATGAGGTTTTGCCTCGACAAGGCGGTGCCGAGAGGGAGAGAGAAAAAAAAGGCGCTGGAGGAAGACACGGCCAAATGTCAAAAATTGGTTGATTTATTCAGCCCCCTCCACAGCAAAGATGCGTCCGCACGTAAGTTGCAGTTCACTTTCAGGCTACACAGTGTAAATATGCAGCCTATAAACCCTGGCCGTTAAATAAAAATAAGGATTGAGATTTTAAAATTATTGATTTATAAGACACTTTATTATAATCAGTACTCGAGTTGAGGGGGGATGAGGGGGATTTCCCCCCTGAAATAAAAACGGTCCAAATCATCCCCCTGTAAAACTGCCATCACCCCTTTCCATCCCTTATGTAATTTCATCAATGAATGTGGTTTTACTGCTATTTCAACATTTAGAGTCATCACCAGAAAAATAACACCAGAAAAATAACTTATTTGACAATTTTCACCTGTTTCAAGTAAATGTTCACTTGAAATAAGTAGAAAAATCTGCCAATGGGACAAGATTTATCTTCTCATTACAAGCAAAAAAATCTTGTTCCACATGCAGATTTTTCTACTTATTACAAGTGAAAATCTACTTGAAACAGGTGAAAATTGTTGTTTTTTTCCAGTGATGAGTCTTGTTTTAAGTGTAATGAGATTTTTTTACTAAAATGAGACATTTTAACTAGAAATAAGACAAATATTCTTGTTAAGATTGTGAGTTTTTGCAGTGATCCATTTTACTTATCCTGTGAAGGACAGAGTCATATTGATAAGTTCAGAAAAGTGTTTTTTATTGTTGTGTTTTGATGTATTTGATGTAAGCCCAGTGGATATTTAAAGCTTACAGAAGGCTGCATTTAACTGCTGCTATGTCATTCCTGCAGTATTTCTGCAGGTGTTTTGGTCACTGCTATTATTTGTAATATATTATATTATTTGTAATCAGCACAATTATCTGTCCCCATATGATAAAATCCACCATCCCCCCTGATTTCTTTTTTTTTACAACTCGAGTACTGATTTTAATTATTTACTGATTTTGAAATTATTTATTTGGGCAACAAATGGGATAGCCTATAATCATTCAATTAGTATGTATATGAATACAAGGCCAAATCAAGTGAGACAAAGGCTACACTATCTTCCTGTATGAACTATACGTGTATGAAAAAACACTGTAAGCATATTGGCTGTTCAAAGGTGGTGATGGTGATGACACCAGTCCTGCTGTTGCTTCAGGTATTAAGGTTTTACTACCTCCTCTCGAAACACTGAGCCAGGCCTGGTGAAAAATGTGATATTTAATGGTTTGCATTAATGGGCGTGGCCTAACGGCTCAACAGCGCCCCCTAGAATACTATTCTCTGCCATAACTTTTGAAAGGTTTGACATAAAGAGTCGTGGGTGGTGTCATGGGACTCGGTATTGAGTCCTTGACCATAATTAGCGAAAATTAGCCCCGCCCCTTCTTCTGATTGGTTGTCCCTATTTCCTGCTATAACATTTGAATGTTTTGACATAGAGAGTCGTGGGTGGTGTCATGGGACTCTGTAATGAGTCCTTGACCTTCATTGGCCTGAATTAGCCCCGCCCCTTCTTCTGATTGGTTGTCCCTTTTTTCTGCTATAACTTTTGAATGGTTTGACATAGGAAGTCGTGGGTGGTGTCATTTCTGATATGCTTATGGGGGGCGGTGGCCGTGAGTGCGAGGGCCCGTTCATCGCTGCTTGCAGCTTTAATTTTCTATGCATTTCGGGGGTTTGACCCCTCAAAATTTCGCCCACCCTACATTTCAGTCTGCCCACCTTAGTGGGTCTCGTTAAATCCGGCCCTGCATCACAGTGACTCTGGAAATATTATATTAAGGTGGAAAAGTTACATTGTGCTGCTTTAAAGAGCACCTATCAGGACAGCGTTATAAAAGAACATCAAAGGGACTGAATGTAACATTGAACGTTGAGCAGAGATCTCAACCAGGTAGTTCTTCTTCATTTTTTTGCCTCTTAAAGGTTCCTGAAGGCCCTTTGCAGGCCCGTTCCTGGTAATGGAGACATGGATCGACGATCCAGCCCCGGAAAAACTAGCTGGAAATATTAAACATTAATAAGTTCACTGTTCTCCAGCGGCCATCACAGTCAACTCATCTCTATATCTGGCTATATATTTATTTTTTATTTTTTTAAATATTTTTTATCTCGATTTTTTTCCCCATTATATCACCCAGTGCTCCTACCTAAGTGACAGTCCTGGGGCCTCATTTAAAATGGAGTGTGTAGAATTCATACTAAAAGTGCACGTACGCCCAAAAGCCGAAAATGGCGGGCGCAAAAAAAAATCTGGATCTATAAAACCGCGTGCACGCAGACTTCCACGCAATGTTCCCTTTATGAATCACAGTCCACCTGGAAAGCTGCGCAGCTGAATCCTCCCCATATCCCGCCCTCAACACGCCCATAAATCCATATGGATGAGCCTACTGAGCATGCGCAGTGGCTTCCTGCAGCCTGTTAGGGATGAATGCGTCAGAATGAATGAACGTGTCGAGCCACCGTGCCACTGAATTTCGCTGAGATCTGAGATCTAGATGTTGTGGATGATGTGGAGAGAGGACAGTGAAACGAGATTATTTGGTGGTCACAGTAAAAGTAGAAAAAGTATATAAATAGTATAAAATAAAGCGAGTGAGTGGCAGCACGTCGTTGCTGCCCGTTAGTGCCACGATCGCACGACGCAATTTCCACTGGGAACAGGGGGGACATGCCCCCCCCACTTTTCAAAATGATGTATTTGTCCCCCCCACTTTTTACAGTTTAAAAACTAACGGTAGGCTCAGCAAATCATCAAGACACTCGGGACGGCGGCCCGGCAGCCCCCGCTCCCCCTCCTCCCCTCCCCTCCCCTCAGAGCTGCTCTAGGCTGTTTTATGGTTCTGCGTCACACCAACGCAGAGCCTACGGCGTAGGGTACGCGGCGACGCGCACCTACGCCGGACCCTACGGCGTAGGCTCTGCGTTGGTGTGACGCAGAACCATAATTCCGGCTTAAAAGTAAACAACATGTGCGCACGTACCCGTGCATGACAGGCAGACACACACGGGGAGAAGGGACTATTTCTTTAATTTTTATTTTTTTTAAAACTTTATCCTTATGAACGCAATTGTTTTTTTTTTTTATCTTGTCTGCACACATATTATTGATTGATACCATGACGGTAGAATGAACGCAATTGTTATATAGTCCAACTTTATTTTATTCAGAACACTTTCTTTTTTCCTCTTCGGCGTTGAGTAGTGGGCTCGGAGCGGCAGTCACCCCCCCCCCCCCCCCCCCCCCGCCCCCCCCGCCGCCTGCTCCGTTATCAGCACTATTTTATTATAAGTCTGATATATGTTGTGATATGTGATGACATTATTAAGAGTATGACATGCATCTGGCTTCATTTCACCACCTCACAGCCTGCCTCGCCAGTTCCCCGTGTCTTAAGTAAATTCTTACGGGAGGGTCCGAGTTGCCGTAAAGATAAGCAGATTTTTCGGTTAGTTTTTTCTTTTTAGATCCGAGGCTTTGCGTAGATGGCGGCTTCCGCAACTTTCAGGCGCTTTTTCTGCGCAAGCAAGCTTTATAGATGAGGCCCCTGGGCATTGCCATCCTCTACCAACCCAGGGAGGGTACTGCACTGAGCTCAGGTCTCCTTCTTAACCTGAGGAGTGAGCAGGCCGCTTCTTTTCAGCAGACAGTGTGGGGTTTCTCTGGCCTGGAAGGATCACATTATTCCGGCCAGATCCTCCCTAGTGCAGACGGCTCCACTACCAGCTGCGCCACCGTGCCCCCCTATTATTTGTTTATAGAAAAGGTTTTTGGTTAAATTCACAGCAAACAGTTGCTGTTTGTTAAGATTCATAACTGCCCCATGGTGTATGTGGTGTCAAACAACCACACAAAAACTAATAACTTTTTCTTATCTCGGTTTCAGACTTCATTCACAGGTGGAAATAAATCAGAAATGAATCACGTACATGCAATTGTATGTACCTTCTAAAGGCCTCTATGTAATGCACAATATTTTGACCATCTGAGACGAAAGTTGGCTGTCATGAAACAATCATGGAAATATCTGTCATCACAGAATCAAATCATACATCCTGAGTGATGCAACGACCACCATCACAATGGTCTTGCAACCAGACCACCTGATAATCCTACGAAATGTAGAAGAAACTAAGCTTAATGAAACTTGGTGGACTTGTGGTCAGAAAGTATGAAAGGTATAAAGACGTAATAAGACGTATGTTTGTGTCTGCAGACTGGGTCCCATCACAGTATACCATGAGCTCTCTTTTCAAAACTAACACCCAAAGTTTGCCTCTCCTCCCGAATAACAGCCAGAAACCCATTCTCCTTCATGGATGTTTTTAAAGGCTTTTTCAGCACACAAAAGAGCTACTACAGATTGGTTCATTTTCTCTTTTTGTTTGCTTACTGTTCCGCATGCTGATGATTCATCCCACCACATCAGGTCATGGCCTACGACACAGGAGGGCATCATTGTACAGTCTGTACACACCTCCTGATGTCTCACCCAAGATTAAGCAGATCTAAATTGTACAGTGTGAGATGTAATGACCTTACAAGTCGCTCAGTGTGTAGGAGCCTTAAGAGGACAGAATGGCTTTTCCCCCTTAATGACACTCAGATGTCCTTGAAAGTGACATAAACTCAAGTGGACAAGCTATTCTTTCTTCTCCATTTTAAAATATGCCGAATCTTTCGTGACCTTCAAGAATGATTCAGATATGGCGTGGATGATATGTTCTGTTGTATCATTCACAACATAAAGAATAATACCATGGACTCTGAGCTTCCGTTATTATCATTAACCTTTAATGAACCAACTAACAACACAGCCGTGTAAATGCACACGTATCATAGAACGCTGAGGAGTTCAGTCAGTTCGCTCATGGAAATAGGTCTCTATACGACGTCTTCAATTTCACCTGCATTCATTGTAATTAGTGACATTTTGTTATCCCTTACCAACTAACTGTTTTCAGGTAAATAGCCATTTATGTGTCCCCAGCTGGTATTCACTGTAAATACAGGTAGCCTATTGGATGTGGGTAACTTTTAAAGCAACGCATTAAAAAAACAAAAAACAAAAAAAGGATATGGACATTAAATCGGAAGCTGTTATAAAGTCCTGTAGAAAACCTAGGAGTCAGACAAATGTGTACCCTTCCAGCTCACTGGGATAATGCTCCATTTCTTTATGGAAAGTTATTAAATTACAGACATTTGTCTCATATATATCCACGTCTTTACAATGGACCAGGGTAAGCTACTAAAAGTATGAGAAATGATTATTTTGTCTGTTTTACAAAGTTTCTAAAAAGGCCCAGACATTTTTATTGATGTCCCAAAAAATGACCACAAACAAATACATTATATTTATGTTTCAGACATATTATTTGTGTTTTTTATCGTTGTCAGCATCGCAGGTACCTTCACTATCTCATTTTACTATCCAACCCATCTAAAAGAGGAAAACCCACCACTGTGTGGTATCATTGTGAGCACCTCACAGGACATAAACCAGAGAAAAATGCTAAAGATGGAGACAATCCAACCACCTCCACGCTGCTATATGTTCCTGTGACTGCAGCTGTAAATATTATTAAGACATATAAGGACTGTAGCCAACCTCCGAGGATGTGGCTGCTAGAGACAACGTAATCCCACATTGATTGAAGGATCGTGTGGATGGAAGACCAAGAGCCAAGGAAATATCCAAACAGATTCAAGCTGAACTCCAAGGTCAAGGTACATCATTGTATGATTGCACCATCCATCATCTTTTGAACAATGAGCGCCGTGGAAGAAAATCTAAGGGGGCACCACTATTAAAGGGAAAAAAAAACAAACAGCAAGTTTTTAAAACAACTGTTGACTGAGGAGAACTTTCTGAGAGAATTTTTCTTTTTATTAATGAGACACAACAAGAGCAATTTGGTAAGTCACATCAGCTATATGTTCACAGATTGAAAATGCATCTTTTGAAGAAAAGACAACCCACTCGAAGGCATGGAGAGGTCCCAGTTTTGGCCCGCTCTGCTGCTTCTGGTCCTGGGGGAACCTCGGGACCTTGACTCTGTGCAGGACACAGTGACGTCATGTGGCATGAAGCATACTGCAGAGCGTCAGTAAGCTCAGCCTCCCGACACTGTTATAGTTTAACGCCTAGCATTATACACACACCATATACATCTAAATCCTAAAGGTTTAAGAAATCTGACAAAAGCACAAAAACATAACTGTGAAGCCATTAAAAGGGTCGTCTTACACAGATGTTAATGAAAAACCCCCACACTTGTGAAGCTGGAGAGTACCGCACACTCAAGTCTGATGCTATCCAGTGTTGCCAGATGTACGAGAATTATAGTATTTATACAATAGTTTTAGGGTGTACATGGTATACAATCAACAGTTTTGAAAAAGGCCAAATATAAATAGGCACCACAGGCACCACAACTGGACAACTGGAACTGGCCACAGCTGGATCTTCTACTTACTGAATCACACACAGGAACAGGTAGTGAGTCCAAGGTGGAAATCAAGACTGAGAGTAGTTGTGATCTCTGGCTGTGTTTCCACTTAGCATGTACACATGTACTCATATACTCATGTATTACCAGTTGTAGTACCGATGCTCTTATTTTGATAGTTAAGGACGGAAGCAGTGGTTGTGGAAAGAAGTACAACTGATTGGGTTGGTGAGCGGTGTAACAATGAATAAGGCAGCAAGTTCCATCCACAGTATAGCTTTGCTTTTAAAATGCACTGTCCAAGCAACGATTTTCCAAGTAATTTATGATAGTTTGGGTGAAACTTTGATCATTTTAAAGCAACAATGCAATGTTTTTTCATTTTTCATCTGGCAACACTTTCAGCTATTACGCTCCTGATATTTCCTGCATGCTGCAGCACAGAGTCCTGGCCACCAACCAGTCAATTCCCTCCATGCAGGTGACCTGCACTCGCTCTGCAGGGAGAAACAATGCCATTTAATCTGCCTCTGACAAACTTGTGAAGAACAACAAGCTTGTTGGGCTATATCTCCAGAACTACCCGCTGTGTGGTCGACATCCCAGCAAAAGCATGAATGATACTAATCTGCCCAGCCACAGGTGAAGATCTGAAAATTTGGTGCATCTGTGTGGTTTATCCGGCCAGCTTTTGCAGCAGCGGTTGCCAACTTTGTGGCAATCGTCCGTGTGCTCCTCCTCCTCCTCCTCCTCGGTCTTGGTGCTGATCTTCAAGGAGACGTCCTGGGACCTACTGGTTTACAGCAATCTCTGTCTCCCAAGAAGCTGCCCAAGTGTAGCCAGGTCGTCGGACCGGCCACTATAAGAATAGTCTTATATTCTATATAAGACTATTATATTCTATTCTGGTATTAGATATTTCCTCAGTTTGGTGGTATTTGGCGTCGCCTAGTGGTGTAACTGAGTAAGACAAGTGAGCTTGGCTTTTGACGTTTTTTTTCAGTTCAGAGTGCAGACACGAGCTGAGTGAGTACTGCGCATAGCAGCGCCAGCAGAAACTCGTAGTAGAAAGAAAAACAGAAGTTTTGAACTTTAAAGGAGCTTGAAGCAGGATTGAGGCAGGATTTATGAAAAACATTCGTAAACGTTTTTAGTTTTCTAGTAATAATGTCAGATGAAGCGTTCCAAACCAAAAAGAATGAGCCCTCTAGTGTATCTCTCCGTTGCCTTGAACAGGCTGTGTGCTGCAAAATGTGCTGCAGTGCTGGGGCCGAATTTCCCGCGCTGTCCTGCGGATGTGACGTCAAATGACGCTGCATGCGCGTTCTCCCCGTTCTCCCGTGCCGCTGTTGGCTGCAGTACCCCCGACGGCCGTCATGGTGAAGGGTGGCGCTAGAGAGTCTAATTTCTTAAAAGGAGCCTCATGCTCCTTTAAGTAAATAATATAGTACGAGCTACAACCGTGGAGGTTTTGGATCATTGGAAGAGATGTTACATGACTGTCACGGAGCTGCCGACCGTCCGAAACGGCACTTTTTGAATATCCCGATGAGTTAGCTGCCAGCTAAACCATAAATTAGCACTTGCTGTTGATAGCTTTTAAATGTGTTAACTTTGAGATGTGTGACTTATATGTGCTATAAAACCAGTCGGGATAAGCTCATAACCTGATGATATTGCCAGATGTAAGCTTATTTGAATGTGAAATATTTGAAACTGTGTTTTAAAGAAATGTTCAGGTGTTGGTTAATTCAGCTAATTTAGGTTTAGCAATTTCATTAAGCTGGGTGAATTTTATTAGGTTAAAGCTGTATTTGTGAGTGAAAGGTTATTGTATGTAGTGTTGAGAAGGACATTTAATGATTTCCCTGCACATTTGGTGCAGGCTGGTTTTTTTGCTGAACCGATCTACAGACTGTATTGAGTTGCTCAAGTTGCCTCCATCTTGCCGTGTTCCACCTCCTCGCCCCCTTCCATCATCGCTCGCTGGATCATTGCTTTCCACTGCCATATTAACGCTTCAATCCCCATATTCATCCCCTTCAGCCAACTACATCTGTTTCATCTTCTGGGGAGCTAGGGCCGACAGTTCTTGTGAAGAGTGGTAGGAAACTTGAGTGCACTCAAACAAACAGTAACAATTTTTAATTTGGGTTGAGTAATCCCCGGACTATTCCACACTTACCGTATTGTCTCTATACAATACAGTATGTATATTTTTGGTTTATGAGATCTCATATTTTATTTGGTTTGTTATTTTGGTTGGGTCCCAACAGCTTTAAACTTTATAGTTAAAGGAGCATGAGGCAGGATTGAGGCAGGATTTATGAAAAACATTCGTAAACGTTTTAAGTTTTCTAGTAATAATGTCAGATGAAGCGTTCCAAATCAAAAAGAATGAGCCCTCTAGCGTATCTCTCCGTTGCCTTGAACAGGCTGTGTGCTGCAAAATGTGCTGCAATTCGGTCCCGAATTTCCCGCGCTGTCCTGTGGATGTGACGTCACATGACACTGCCTGCGCGTTCTCCCCGTTCTCCCGTGCCGGCTTCACTGTTGGATGCAGTACCCCCAACGGCCGTCGTGGTGAAGGGTGGCGCTAGAGAGTCTCATTTCTTAAAAGGAGCCTCAAGCTCCTTTAAGTGAATTGGATTTGAACATAATTACTCTAGCTAAACTTTAGTGGAAATTTTGAATAACCTAGTCAATATTAAGTTTTGCTTTAAGGTGACAAACAAGAGTCAGAAATAACTTTTTCCAGTTGAAGTAAAAATTGTCGAGTTGTGGATGTAATTCTGTTCATGCCCAATTAGTGTAGGAGGTTACCTGTTCTAGTAACAAAAAAAACAAAACAAGAAAAACGTGAATTGTATAACTGTAACTGAAAGTTCTATGTTTCTAAGTTTATGGTTTAACAGAAAGTGAAAAAAAAAACATAACAGTGAAACAAAAATATAATACAGTAATACTGAAGTCATCTGGTTGTTGGTGTGAGTTATTAAGGGAAGGATTATAGTGATTTAATTTACTTTACTGCTCCATTGTATGCCTATCTCCTCTTAGAACCTATACCTTAGATATACCTGCAAGTTGGTCAAACACACACCAGGTAGGTCACACAAGCATGAGAAGTCGGCTCACAAAATCACAACAAACATGCTAAGAAAAGAAAGCATGAAATAATAATAGCAATAATGATAATTAAAAACTGCACTGCAGCATCTCTAAACTGAATTCAGCTGCATGATGCTGTTGAAGCAGGAATGCTCCTTTCTGTGTGTACTTGCATTGTGTGAACTTATCAAGACCAATTCAATTTTGTATTAATACCACAATCACATCTAAACCATAAAAATATATCTCAATTCCAAACCCTCGATCACTCCACAAATTAAACAGAGCCTGAAGGAAAAACATAAATCCTTAAGGCACAAGGACTGGGCCAGCCTCAAGGCAACAAACAGGAACATAAAGAATGAGGTTTTAAAGCTAAACTGGACTACAAAAACAAACTAGAAAAATAATTCAGCAATATGAACAGAAGGTAAAAACCCTGACTGGATGTGAACGCAAACTCACATGCTCAATCAGTGATCCAGAAACCCTCACCAAAGACCTGAACACATTTTTCACCCGCTTTGACAACCAGGACTTCTCATCCGAGTGTCAGGCCTTGCTAAGAGCCCTACCACCACCAGACCCTGAAGAACCGGCCCCTTTCACAGAGGAGTTATGGTGCCGGCTGAGCCGATGCAAGACTGGCAAAGCCCCAGGGCCTGATGGCATCCCAGGGTGTTTAAGACCTGTGCAATGGAACTCTCTCAAATACTGCACTCACTCTTCTGCCAATCCTACCGGACTGCCACAATACCCACACCATGGAAAACTGCTACCATAATACCAATATCAAAAAACCCAGGCCCTCATAACCTAACCACTACCGGCCCCATAGGCCTAACATCCATAAAAATGAAATGCCTGGAGAAACTGCTGCTGAACGTCATCCTTCCACTTGTCACCTCACACCTGGATCCCCTCCATTGCTTACAGGGCAAAGAGGGGCACAGAGGATGCTGTGGGTTGTCTGCTGCACCTCCTCCTCCAGCACCTGGATTCCCCAGGCAACTTTGCCAGGATCCTCTTCATGGACTTCAGCTCCACCTTCGACTCCCTACAGAAACACCGGCTGATCCAGAAGTTACATGTGGGCTCAACCACATCCCCTGCAATCTCCATTAACACTGGTGTCCCACAAGGATGTATTGAGCCCTTTCCTATACACTGTCTACACCAATGACTGCATTAGCATTTCTCCCACCACATCATATCTCAAAATATTCAGATGACACAGCCATTCTGGCTCTTCTCTCAGACAACAAATCCACCCTGGTCGATCTCAGTACAGTCACTCATTTCGCCAAGTGGTGCTCAGACAATCATCTCCAAATCAATTCCAATAAAACAAAGGAATTACTATTCGTGAATCCCTCACCCCAGAACCTCACCATCATAAACACCCAAGCAGTTGACACAGTGGACATTTTCAAATCTTTGGGAATAAATCTGGACAGTAAACTCACCTTTGATCAGCACACCATGGACTTTCAAAAAAGAAGCCAACAAAGACTGTCAGCCATCCCCAAACTTAAAGGACAATACATTGCACCCCACCTCCTGTTACTACTTTACCAAAGCATCATTCAACCCCTCCTTCTGTACTGTTCCACATGTTTCTTTAACATGCTCTCTATCACCAACTGGGCCAAACTCACACGCATCACAAACACAGCTGCTAAAATCATTGGTCTCCACACACCCATCCTCACAGAACTAAACAACAAATCCATCTCACGCCGAGCTGACACCATAGTACAAGACATCACTCACCTACTGAACCAACATATCACCCCACTAACCTCAGGGCGCAGGTACAGAACTCTTAAGTTTAGGAGGGCACGACTGGGGAAAAGCCTGATCCCTGCAGCCATAGCTGGCCTAAACAGCAGGCCGCGCTGATCTGTCTGTTTTGTGCTTTCATTTAAGTTGTCTTTGTTGTTATGTATGTAATTTATTTATTGTTGGTGTTGATGCAATGTACTGCTAGTGAAGAAGAATCTATCCACGGGACAAATAAAATAAATATAAAAATAAATCTAATAAATCGAATCTAAAGTCTGTGACCATTAACATCACTGCAACCTCTGTAATTGTCAGGGATGGTTGGGGCTCTGTATGATGCCAAACCACCAGATTTAATGGCCACTTGATCTGTGTTTTAAGTTTTCTCATCAATTATCAGTCGCAAGACTGAAGAAGCTTCTAAAACTGACTTTACCCTTTAGCATACAAAGAATAAAAGGTTTTCAGACACTACGGAGGTGAGCTACGTATTGGTGCTTTCGTTCGCTGGCATCAGTCCTGGAAGTAATTGGACTAAATAAATACTCTGTGGACTAATTTGATTCACTTGTGTTCGCTGTCTGTCAATATGTCTGCCCTTCAGTTGCCTCCCTGGCTAAATTCATCTTGTTAGTTTGGAGTCCATCTCTCCTGTCGGTTCTGGGACTAATGTATACAGCCTGAAAAGGGTTTTTGAAAATGCAGTTAAAATTAGCTGGAATCCTTCCACAGAGACACTGCGAGGAAGTCGCTTGTGTCTCTGTTACAGACAAGAGAGCCTGAATTTCTCAGAACCAGGTTTGTATACATGCATGCTGCAGCCATGTGCTCACATGCACGCACGCACATGCCCAAACACTCATCCATGCAGAAACTGACTCCAATTAACCACCCGCTCGCCTCTCTCTCTCATCAGTGCGGGAGTGAGAGCCTCATCATTAAGAAAGCAGGTTTAATGACGGCAGGAATAACCCTTCCTGATGCAGGCCCTCGTTGATATTCCAGAAGTAATCCCATGCACCTTCAATCTGCCTCCCGCATCAACCGCCCTCTCCTTTTCTTCCTCCTCTCTCGTCCCTCTTTTCTTGAAATTCTTGCGTCTAATCATGCAATTCAAAGTGAAAAGAGTATGTTTTATTTAGGATAAAATGATATTCAAAGCAAAGTTTACTGGCTGCACCTGTGAACCCCCACAGGGCTCAATAAGTCCTTCTTCAGACATCGATCAAACACCTAGAAACCAATCTGTTTATCAATATTACATATTAAGAGCAAAATGTAGAAATTAAACTGGACATATAACGTTTTTTTCAAATGTTCATGCTTCAGAGCATCTATGCTGTTGCCCATTAAGTTGGAATGGAACAGTGTTTTACATCATCTCATGAAATAATTTTTCCAATTTTATGTGTTGCATTTGGATGTCATGAAATTCCTATCTTGATGTTTGTTGTCCTTCAGAAATGGGTTAAATTGTAACAATAAATATCATGCAGAAGAAAGAGGGTTGGGGTCAAGTTTAATGACTCCGCCCCTACGGTGGCTGCCACCAGCATGAAGTCCTGCTTGAAAACAAAGCTGTTGTATTTTATCTATTTAATAATTTAACCACATGTGGAAGGTTTCAACAAGAACTTTCTGACCATAGGTTATATGTCTCTCAAATTACATAGTTGGATTTAAAATAACATTTACTTTTCATGAATACAATCCCTTCACAATCTTAAAAGTGCTAAACATGCCAGATGGATAAATAAATCATTCAAACTGGATATTTTTGACTGAGACACAATAATCTCTCAATAATAAAGGATTCATACCATTACCTTCCTCCTTCCCTCCCTCCCTCCCTCATAAATCCCTCATGCGAAGCAGCTCAAAAAGATCCTTTTTCATAAATAATTACTCACAATAACTGTCTACAGCTCACTCCTGCACGGCTGATCAACACACCTTTGTACTCCACATCTGCATTTGCAGTAAATCTCTTCCTGCTGTTGTGGCCTTATTCCAGTTACAGTTTTTAGTTTACAATCATGTGCTGCTGCATTGATAATATATTCTCCCTCGCAAGATAAATAAATGTACGTCTGACAATCACTAACTTTTTTCAGGTGCTAACTTAATTATCCCTATCTATAAATCCAGAGTGCGTCCCAGTACTGGCATTAATATCCAAGCACTGACTTCTGCAACTAGCAGTTACCAAAGAAACTTCACGACATGTGATTAAAGTCTAGTGGTATTATGCTGAGTAATGTTAAAGCTTCAGCCTTCCTGCTGGTGTGCTGTTGATCTTGAGCATACTCCAATGTCCAGTCAGTGCCCAGTTTGAACTTGGTTTGGTCTTTGTCGGACCATCTAGACAAAGGAAAACTCCTTCCTTCGTCGCCCCTGCAGAGTTAGTAATTACACTACACTGTGTTGCTGCACGAGCAGCATTCCTTGAATGGGTGCGCAGATCATGCCCTGGCAGTCTTACCTCAAAGGTAAGGAGAAACGGAGATGACCCTTCTGCAAGTGTTCTGCTGCAGTGATTTTAAGAGTAAGAGCCCAGTTCAATCACCGTAGGTCCAATGTGGAACAACCTTGTTGTCTACTTGTGTAGCCCATTTATGTTTATAAAAACCACATCACTGACAATAATGTGATCAACATCAAAGTTTGTGGTAAGAACCCAGACATACATTGGCTATATGGCAATATATATAAAGGCCATAAAATGAACAGCTATGACCCCATTAATGTGGTATCCTGGGGGTAGGGTCACTATAACTGGGGCCAAAGATTGGTTGTCATCAGGCAAAGCAGGATACTATATTTAAAGTTTTCTTTTCATTAGACCATCAACTTTTTAAAGGACATGTTTCCTACCTGCAACAGTTTCAGTTGTGGACTCTTCATCCAAGCATCATCCATGGTGTTGTATCATTTTGTCAGTTGCCGGGTCTGGGAGCCCAAACTCACTCCCAGACCGACCACACCCACCCCCTTGTCCAATTTCCACGTTTTGATGGACTCTTTAATCCATCACCTGAATTCATTGGTCTCTGATGTGATGATCTCGCCCTTGTCCCGATCCATGATGTGGTTTATTCTGCTGGCAATGATCTGTGCTGATGGATTTCTTATGTCCCTTTTCTGCTTTGTCTCTTTGTGTCCTGGTGAATCCATGTCCAGGCAAAGGTCTCCTTTGCGTATTCTTTTTTCTGTGTGATAAAAGCTCTTCCTGTTTCCCCGATGTATGCTTCATGACATGATTTGCAGGGTATTTGGTGAATGACATTATAATTTTTTGTCCAGTTCTATCCTGTCCTTTGGGTGAACCAGAAACTGGGGGAGTTTGGTGAGGGGTTTTACTGCTATATTGATGCAGTGTTTTTTCATAATGTGTTGCATCAGTTTTTTTTATCCCCCAGATGTACGGTATAGTTTCAATGTTATTGTGGTTTTTGTCAGAGTCCTGTTTGTTTTTTCTTTTCTTTTGTCTTTGCATCTTTTCTTTTTTGTTTGACTTGGTGTTTTTTCATTGTTAATGGCCCATCTTGGATATTGGTAAAGTGTGAGTGTGTGTTGTTTATCTTTTTCCTCCTCCTGTCTGTTTGTATCATCTGTTGTAGTACTGCTGTGGTTATGGAAGATTCTGACAGTTGAAAGTTTGTGTGATGTAGGAGTTTCTGATGTCCAGAGGAAGAGCTGGTCTGTATGTGTGGATTTTCTGTGATCTGTGATTTTTATGCTGCCATCGTCTGTGTGGTGAATGTTCATGTCCAGGAATGATATGGTGTGGTGAGAGAATTTGATGTTTAGTGTTGTCTATGGTGTTCAGCTGATCTGTGTGTTCTTGTGGATGTCCAGCTTTTATTTTCTCCAGGATGTCTCCATAGTGTGTGTTTACAGTGTGCAGACGCCGTTTGACTGGCTTTGATTTCCAGGTCCTCTATAAAAAACAAAACTGCTCATGATTGCAGACAAAGGATCTTCCAATGCAAAGCCTTCGTTCTGTCTGAAAATTCTGTTATTGAACTGGAAACAAACCAATTTTGGAAGGAAAAGCAGAAGTGTGATGATGTCTTTAAATGTCAAATTTGTGCATTTTTTCAAGTTTCTATCCTCTGTAAGTTACACAGAATCAGCAGTGTGACATCAACTGGGGTTTTAATGAATAACGATACACATGTGAGATGAGGATTTTGTCTTTTCCTAAAGTTGTATTGTTGAGTTCTTATGCCGATTCTAGTGTAATAAGTATCTCATAGTCATCATTGTTTTCCATCGTTTTTGTAGTTTGTTGTGCTGGTCTGTTGGTCATTCTCTCTGTCTGTTTTCTCTTTTCCTGCTCTGCCCAGCTGGCCTCTGGCAGGAGGGTCCCCCCTTATGTTATGTTTATGTAATAATTGCCCGGGGGTCATGTTATGGATCTCTGGAAAACGCCTAGAGACAACTTCTGTTGTAATAGATTTTTTATAAATAAAATTGAATTGAATTAAATTGAAATTGAACAGTGGGTTTTTGCAGTGCTGTTCTGTTGTACCAAGGAGGGGTTTGATGATTTGCACTGGAGGTTTTGAGAAGTTGTAAGTATGGTGTTCCATATATCTAGGGGGTGACATTAGGTGTGGGTATTAGGTGGTCATAATTGTCCCGTGTTATTTGGTGGTTCCCTTAGTTTTCTTTTCTTCTGTGGGGTAATGATGCTGCTTTTGGGAAGTTTTTTTTTTATTTCAATATTCCTGCTACAGCATTTCTGGAGTTCTTCTTTCTATCCCAGGTCTTTAAGTTTGTGACATGCTAGTTGGCTTCCTGCGCCATGATGTCTTGCAGTACATGAACAAGGACTCTGGATCTCCTGTCCAATAATTTGTATAGTCATTGGTCAAGACACTAGCCGTCCATCTATTAGTACAGTAAGCAAGCTGAAAGTTGGTGGAAAGCTAGTAGTCCCAGCCAGTCCTACCTGAAGACCCGTTAGCATATGTAGCAAGGCAATAGAACATAGATGCTTGTATTCATGTGGGGTTCTTAGTAGTCAACCTGTTAGCATAGTTAGCTTTAAGTTAGTGCAGGGTCCTGGCAGTGCCAACGTATGGCAGCAGCTGTGTCCGCTCTAGTCTTTGCAGTTTTAGCTACTTTTGTCTCCTAAGTTTAAGTATTTTCCTCTCCTTTATCGCCACACACAGTCTCCAGTGTACACACGTATGATAGGCACACGCTTTTAGAGATCAGATCAGCGATCGCTCACTCACCAGAGTTCCGAGGAACAGATCCTCCATACGGCTTTAATGCAAGGGAGGATCCATGGATCAGCGGTGCGGCAACAGTGCCACCGAGACGGCGTCGGAAAAGGCTCCGGAGAGGAAGGTACTGTGGCACACATGCCGGCATCCTAGTACGGGTGAGGAAAAGAACCGACCGGCTCCCATTGCCATCGATACTCCTTGCCAACATTCAATCGCTGGACAACAAAATGACCGAACTACGAGTGCGGCTGCGGTTTCAGGGGGAGACAAAAAATATAAACGTTGTTTGCTTTCCAAGACATGGCTGGATGCTACGGTCCCCGACTCAGTGATTGAATTGCCCGGCTACTCACACTTCCGGGTGGACAGGTCCAAGGAGCTGACCGGCAAGGGAAAAGGAGGTGGGGTCTGCATCTACGTCAAGGACACCTGGTGTTCCGACGCTCAGCGCATTGGTAACCTCTGCTGTCCAGACGTGGAATTTGTAACTATCCAACTTAGACCATTCTGGCTCCCCAGGGAATTCTGTGCTATTATTTTCATTGGTGTCTACTAGGGGTGTAACAATATATCGTGCCACGAAATTTCGCGATACAAAAACGTCACAATACGTGTCGTGGAGGTGACAACCTGTATCGCGATATTGGGTTATTAATATTAATCTATTGTGTTGACTAGTAACGCGCATCCGACCGCGACCGCGGCCGGACCGCGCGGACCAGAATCTTACTCCGCTGAGAAGAAAGTAGTCCCGTTTTGCGGTCCTGTTTTGAGGTCTGAACCTTTACTTATGTAAGTCTGGTGTAGAGTTAAGCCTTACCTTATTAAATTAAACCTTTTTGGGGTGGTGAGTAGGATAAACACGGGACAACTTCTGCGTGAGTTTGCGTGTACTTCAATGTCCGCTCAACAGCGTAGGATTTCAGAACATCAACACAACACCTAGTGCTGTATCACTCCGCCCAATCTAAAACATACTAACAACTGATATACTGACTAGTGTAATTATAGTCCCTGATTTACAGAATATAAAGAATATATTTATAAAATAATGAACCCTGAATTACCAAAATAACCTTCTAAACAAAAATAAATCTCCTCTTACACTTATAAGGTGAGCATGAATCAATCTTTTTTATGATGTAAAATTGTATGTATATTTATGTACTTGTATTTATTTATTCAATTTTAGTTGTTAAATTTCTGGAAAAGAAAAGAGTCAAATCATACATGAGAGAAACTATTCAGTTTTTGGCAAAATATTTGTACTTGTATGAAACTGAAGATGCATAATGCAAACCTGACATTTACTTTTAGTTCAGTTTGTGGAAAATGGTTGGCCTGGCTTTCTCTTTAAAACTTAAACAGTTATAAAGCATTACAAACTGAAACAATAGGGCAAACGCACAGCATTGTTTTGTATTATGTGTCTTTCAAATAAAAGACAATTTTTTCCAGTCATATGTTCCTCATTCAAGGTTGTTAAAAAATACTGCTATAATATCGTATCGTATCGTTATCGTGACCTCAATATCGTGTATCGTACCGTATCGTGAGATTAGTGTATCGTTACACCCCTAGTGTCTACATACACCCAGTGCTTTAAGTGGGCCGGTACGGAGCGGTACGCAGTACCGGCACTTCTAAATTTTACCCATCAGCGTACCGGAAATTATTTACTGTGTGCGGCGCGTACCGGTACTGTTCTTCCCAGATTCCCCATCAGTCAGTAACTCCCCCCGATCTCCCCAAAGTCTACAGGTTGGATTTGTTGATTAAGGTGTTTTGATGCTCAAAGCTTGCCGTACAGACGTAAAGGCGCGCTTGGCCAACCCGCGGCTCGCGAGCCGCATGCGGCTCTTTGGCCGCGTCATGCGATTCTTGCAACTTTATTTGATAGGTGCAGTGAAAGACAGACTCGAAGGAAGTGGGTGCAAAATATGCCACGACTGGAATCGAACCCGCGTTTGCTGTACGCAAGTCGCCTGCTCATCCCGTTGAGCTATACGGGCGCGCTCGTGGTTGTGACGGAAATAACTTGGAGGGACAAAATGCACGGCCAAACGGAAATGTGAAGGTAAACACAGGAGGTTTTTAACAGAGTGGGAGAGTTTAATATATATATATATATATATATATATATATATATATATATATATATATATATATATATATATATATATATAAAATACAAATTTACATAGTCCCATATTTGTATGACTGGAGGGGGAGAGTACCGGCACTTATTTTTTCCCACTTAAAGCACTGCATACACCCAAGAGCCAGTATAGACATAGCACTGAATGAGCTACACAAAGCCATCAGTGAAAAAGAGACTGCTCAGCCTGAATGTAACTTTGTGGTGGCAGGATACTTTAATAAGGCGTATCTTAAGAAGGTTCTCCCCAAGTTCCACCAGCACATCACCTGTAACACCCGAGGTGGTGGCATACTGGACCACTGCTACACCACCTTTCCAGATGCCTATAAGCCACTACTCCGCCCCCCCTTTGGAAAATCGGAGCACAGCACCATTCAGCTTTTGCCTGCCTACAGACAGAGACTGAAAAGAGAGCCCATCTGCAAGAAGGAGATACGGATATGGTCAGAACAATCGGACTCTGCACTACAAAACTGTTTTGACAACGCGGACTGGGAGATGTTTAGGAACTCTGCAGAGAACAATGTCAACGAGTTCGCAGATACAGTCATGTGTTTCATCAGTACATGCATTGAGGACATTGTTCCAAAGAAATCAGTTCGGATTTTCCCAAATGAGAAATCGTGGATTAACAGCGAGGTACGAGCTGCTCTCCATGCACGTAACGTCGCCTTCAGAGCTGGGTATCTGGGGGACATACGTGCGGCACTCCTGAGAACCATCAGGAAGGCCAAGAAGGACTACACGACCAAGCTGGAGGCTCAGTTTGAGAGCGGGGATGTGAGGACTACATGGCAGGGGCTGCGCACCATCACAGAAGTATGAGACAGCCACTGCCTTCACTACCTGTGGACACCAGCCCTCTTGTCATCTTGGAGGCAGATGTACGCAGAGCCTTCATGCGGGTCAACACCCGCAAAGCAGCCGGCCCAGATGGATGGCATCCCTGGCCGTGTGCTCAAGGCCTGTGCAGCCCAACTGGCGGGAGTGTTCACAAACATTTTCAACCTCTCCCTCTCTCAAGCTGTGGTTCCCTCCGGTTTTAAGTCCTCTATTGTGGTCCCTATTCCAAAACACACTAAGGTGGCATGCCTCAACGACTGGAGACCTGTCGCTCTGACACCAATTGTCAGCAAGTGCTTTGAGAGACTGGTGAGAGACTACATCTGCTCTGTACTGCCTGCCACGCTGGATCCCTGGCAATTCGCCTATCGTCAAAACCGATCAACTGCTGACGCAGTTGCCTTGGCCGTACATTCTGCACTCTCCCACCTGGACAAGAGGGGGAAGAATAGATGTGTACGGATGCTCTTTGTGGATTACAGTTCCATTTTAAACACCATCTTACCAACCAGACTGGACACAAATCTGAGGGACCTAGGCCTGCACTCGACCATGTGCAGCTGGATACTCAACTTTCTGTCTGACCGCCATCAGGTGGTGAGGATGGGCAATATAACGTCAGACCCACTGACCCTCAACACAGGAGCCCCCCAGGGCTGCTTCTTGAGCCCTCTCCTCTACTCACTGTACACACATGACTGTGCAGTCTACTGTACAATGACACTCACCCACTTCATGCACTGGAGGTGTTTCGGCGGAGCAGCTTCAGTGGCAGGCTGATCCCACCATGATGCAAAACCGAACGCCACAGAAAGTCGTTCCTTCCAGCTGCCATCAAGCTCTATAATGTGCAATAATTGTCCTATGTGCAATACTCCAGCACTTTATTCTTAGCACTTTATTACTCAGCACTTTAGTACTACAGCATTTTAATTTTAATTTTAAATCTAATGTCACGGCTCAGACAGGACAGAGAACCCAAATGCACAACACCAGGCAGAATCAGAGTCCAAGAGGCTTTAATCTTTGTCAAAGGCAGGCAGGGGTCAAAACCGGGCAGACCAGGCAAACAAAACCAAAAGGGGCAGGCAAAAATCCATGACCCCGGCCAACACATGGCCAAAGCTCTGGGGGCCGTCCTCGGTGCCGGGCAGACCGGCGAGGCAGTTCCGGGGGTCAGTCTGGGGGCTTGGCAGGTGGATCCGGGGTTCGGCCTGGGGGCTTGGCAGGTGGATCCGGGGTTCGGCCTGGGGGCTTGGCAGGCTGGTCCGTGGGTCGGTCTGGGGGCTTGGCAGGCTGGTCCGGGGGTCGGTCTGGGGGCTTGGCAGGCTGGTCCGGGGGTCGGTCTGGGGGCTTGGCAGGCTGGTCCGGGGGTCGGTCTGGGACTGCAGCAGGCTGGTCAGAGGGTAGGTCTGGGACTGCGGCAGGCTGGTCAGAGGGTCAGTCTGGGACTGCGGCAGGCTGGTCAGAGGGTCGGTCTGGGACTGCGGCAGGCTGGTCAGAGGGTCGGTTTGGGAGCACGGCCGGCTGGTCGGGAGGACAGTCTGGGAGCGCAGCCGGCTGGTCGGGAGGTTGGTCTGGGAGCGCGGCCGGCTGGTGGGGCCGGGGCTGGGCAAATCCATCCAGGTTCGCCTCAGGAAGGGGAACGGAGACTGGCGGGACCGCCTCCAGAACGGAGACTGGCGGGACCGCCTCAGGAACGGAGACTGGCGGCGGGACCGCCTCCAGAACGGAGACTGGCGGGACCGCCTCAGGAACGGAGACTGGCGGCGGGACCGCCTCAGGAACGGAGACTGGCGGCGGGACCGCCTCAGGAACGGTGACTGGCGGCGGGACCGCCTCAGGAACAGAGACTGGCGGTGGGACCGCCTCAGGAACAGAGACTGGCGGCGGGACCGCCTCAGGAACAGAGACTGGTGGCGGGACCGCCTCAGGAACGGAGACTGGCGGCGGGACCGCCTCAGGAACGGCGACTGGCGGCGGGACCGCCTCAGGAACAGAGACTGGCGGCGGGACCGCCTCAGGAACAGAGACTGGCGGCGGGACCGCCTCAGGAACAGAGACTGGCGGCGGGACCGCCTCAGGAACAGAGACTGGTGGCGGGACCGCCTCAGGAACCGAGGGCGGCGGGACCGCCTCAGGAGCCGGAGTCGGGGCTAACAGGAGGCGGGGAGCCGGAGTCGGGGCTGACAGGAGGCGGGGAGCCGGCTTTGGGGGACAGAGGATCCCCAGAGCTGGTTCGAGAAGACCCCGGGTCCTCGGAGCTGCCTGAGGGGCAACCCGGGTCCTCGGAGCTGGCTGAGGGGCGACCCGGGTCCTCGGAGCTGGCTGAGGGGCGACCCGGGTCCTCGGAGCTGGCTGCGGGGGAGCCCGGGTCCATGGCGCTGGCCCCCCCTCAAGGGACAGATCCCAGATGTCCCAACAGTCCACACCCAGGGTGGGCGGGGGGGGCCTGGGCGCTGGCTGCGGAGCAGGGGCTAATGCGTCCGGGACCACCACCGGAACATGGGGAGGTGCATCCGGGACCACCACCGTAACATGGGGAGGTGCGTCCGGGACCACCACTGGAACATGGGGAGGTGCGTCCGGGACCACCACTGGAACAGGAACGGGAGCAGGAGCTGGAGCTGGAGCAAGCTGGGGCTGATGCCTTCGTCGTTGCCTCCCCTGAGCCTGCAGGCTCCTGGGCCCACCCAGAGCCAGACGCGTTCCCAAAAAGGGGTCCCAATACTCCTCCTCGGCCCAGTGCATGTTCTGGGCCGATTCCCGGGGAGCAGGAACAAGCTGGGGCTGGGGCTAGCGCTGACGCCGTCGTCGTTGCCTCCCCTGAGCCTGCAGGCTCCTGGGCCCACCCAGAGCCAGGCGTGTTCCCCATAAAGGGGGAAGAAGCTGGGGTGGGTCCGGGACCACCTCGGGAACAGCAACAGGCTGGAACTGGGGGCATGTCCCTGTCCCCTTCACCGTACGGTGGTAGAACGCCACTTGGTCCCCATAAAAATCCCATAAATCCACGTCCTTACGTGGTAGGTCCATGTTGACTGGGTTCATTCTTTTGGCCAGATTGTACTGTCACGGCTCAGACAGGACAGAGAACCCAAATGCACAACACCAGGCAGAATCAGAGTCCAAGAGGCTTTAATCTTTGTCAAAGGCAGGCAGGGGTCAAAACTGGGCAGACAGGCAGATCAGGCAAACAAAACCAAAAGGGGCAGGCAAAAATCCATGAACCGGAATCAGGCAGGGTCAAAGACAGGCAGGCAGCCAGGCAGGCAGGCAGAAACAGTACAGAATCCGTGGCTGGAAAGCGAGGCATCTACACACGACAATCTGGCAACAGGTATGAGGAAATGGGCCGGTATATGAAGGGGAAACTGATGGGGGAAACCAGGTGTGGAGCTGGGCCGGGGAAGCACAGGTGAAGGGAATGAGGCTGATGAGGGTGGCAGGATCTAGATGACAGGAGAGTCAGTAACACAGTAAAAAAAACCTATGAAACTGTGACCATGACATCTAATTTTAATTCTAAGTGATCTGTTTTTTTATTGGATCTGTTTTTTTTCTTTGTGTTCTTTGTCTATCTACACAGCCACGCACTGCTCCAACGTCGTAATCAAATATGCGGACGACACGACAGTCATAGGCCTGATTGATGACGAGTCGACCTACAGAGCAGAGGTCAGGTCACTGACACAGTGGTGTCAAGAGAACAGCCTGGCTTTAAACGTCAGCAAAACCAAGGAGCTGATCGTGGACTTTAGGAGACCAGAGAGAGAGCACGGACCTGTGATCATCAATGGTGCTGCTGTGGAGCAGGTCAAAGACTCCTTGGACTGTACATATTGAGGGACCTGAAGTGGGCTACACACACCACAAAAGTGGTGAAAAAGGCTCAACAACGGCTCTACTGCCTGAGGCGTCTGAAGAGGTTCAAAGTGAGCCCCCGCATCCTCAGGGCATTCTATACAAGCACCATCGAGAGCGTCCTGATGAGCGGGACCACTGCCTGGTTCGGAAACTGCACCGCTGCAGAAAAGAAAGAACTGCAGAGGGTGGTGCGAACAGCGCAGCACATCGTGGAAGGGGAGCTTCCACCTCTCCAAGAACTTCATTAGAGACGTTGTGTGGCTAAGGCCCAAAACATTATCCGGGACATCCATCACCCCAGCCATAGCCTGTTCCAGCCACTGCAGCACCCACGTCCGGGCAAACGGTACCGGTGCATAAAGAGCAGCACCACAGCAAATAGACTGCTGAACAAGACCTAGTTCTGGTGACAGACTAAACTGAATGTGTCTCTTGTTTATAGAGATTCTTATATTATACACATAGGCCCAAGACTATTTATTTATTTTTCTATTTTTTATTTCACTCTTTATGACTCTTTATTGACTCTTTATGTTATGTTTTTTTTTATTTATTATCATCATATGATATCATCGTATCATGTAGATTATTCATGCACTACGCACTTTGTTTTTTGTCTCTCTATCTATCTAGCCAGTACAACCAAGATTTTCACCCATGTTACTTGTAATATGATGTGACAATAAAGATTGATTCTGATTCTGGTTGTCAGCTAGTTAGACTATCTGGTAGTTCACAGAAGTTAATAATTACAGTGGCATCCAGCCAGCAGTACAACAACAAAATGAGGTGCTCCCACAGAATGCTGCTGATGACGGTAAACACAAAGATAACTTTTCAATTTTAATTGATCATAGGCTACCTGTGGTTCTGCAAAAGTTCCTTTAACATGCCATGCTATATTCCTATTTTATTTGTCATTTCCACTCAGTCAGCGTCCACATCCCAAGTCCCTGCAGCATCTTCCCATCATGAAGATGATTCATTACTATTCATTTCCAGCAGCAACACTGCGACTCCAGGGACAAAACCAACTCAGGCATGTCAACCACCCAGTTTCAGAACTTATATCTGCGAGTGCAAATCATTTCAGTTAAATTAATAACCTTCACCATGTAAATGTTCTCTGTGATATTATATAGTACTTTATTTCATTTTTGCTTCCCCACAATATATCACTATCTACATTACCACTATGAAAGGTTTTTCCCATTTTCTCTTACTGAACACACCCATTAAAGATTCACAGTGCTGGTGGGAAAAGTAAGTGAGCCCATGCTTAACGACTTCAATGAAAGCTAAGAGGAGTCCGTATTTTGGACAACTGCTTTAGAGTTGTTATGATTGATAAGACACTCAGATATTGTGAGTTGACTTTTCATAAGGTGTATCTTGTTATGTGAACCAGGCCTTTCTAAAAGGCGATGTCTGAAGATAATACACTCAAGGGAAGTTGATCTGAATAAGCCAGGAGAGGGATACAAAGTGAGCTGAAAGTGCTTAGATGTCAATCAGTCACCAGTTAGACAAAATGGAGACAGTTTAGTGCTGTGACTGCTCTTCCTAGAAATGACAACTCTGAAGTCATAATGCAGAATCCTCAATGAGGGAAATAAGGACCCATGGGCAACAGCTAAAAGCTTAAAGACATTACTGAAATGGACAAACAGACGATCAAGTCTATGAACAGACAGCACATGTTCTCCAAAAAAGATTTACTCTTACTGAAGTTTGAAATCCACAACGCATGGTAAATTGTTTCATAGAAAGAAATTCCAATCAAATCAAATCCAAGAAGATAAAAATATCAGATAAGATCGAATAAGATAAAGATGCAGTACAATAAAAATAATACAAGAAAATCTTCAGCAACTGATAAGCTGTCAAAGGCCAAGGAGAAGAAGTGGGTTTTAAGTGGTCGTTTAAAAGAGACCTGTCTATTGTACAAAGGCAGAACATTTCATGCTTTTTGCAGCTGTAACCTGTTGGATAAGAATAACCCCAACTGTTACTAAATGTGTAACCTGTTGAAAGAAGGAAAAGAAAACAGTTCTTCATAATGTAAAATATATTTGTCATTGATAATTTCTGTTTATTTCATTCATATCTTTTTTAAATTCTGATTTTCTTGTATAAATGTATTTTTTTTCAGAGGTCTCGATTAATTCAGTAAGTTGTTCTGCATAGGAAAAACTAAAACGATATAATTGATTCGTGCTGGCTCAGCTGAATGATTATTGGTGCAAAGTAGCGCATTGTTCCGCCCCCTTACCGCAGGTTAGGTAGAGCTGCGGTTTGAGAAATACACAGAGCACGAACAAGACAACAGCAGAGACAGCAGAGATAGAGAAAAAAAAACTGTGTTAAACGGAAAATCTGTGTAAGCACACAGAAGCGGGCTGGAGACGTTTTCACGTTATTCTTTTCTTTTCTCAGCTGGGTTTTTTAGATACTGTACCCAGGAGGTTGGAGTGGATTATGTCCTTGCTGGGGATGGCAAACTACTCAAGTGAACATCTGGATTGAGGAAGGCCTTTCAGAGTTTCCAAAGATAATAGAAGTGATCACTTTCTTTTTTTTTTGAGAGGACTTGCAATTTTTTAAGGGTGCACCCAAGTTAAGACATTTAAGGAAGCATTGAAAGCCGGCAACACTTGTAAGCTGTTCATTTTATTTGTGTGTTCAATACAGTGCTTTTGCTTAAAGTTATCTATGTGCTCCTTTTACTCATTGTGGTGTCAAAAAATGTATGATCAGTATCTCTCCTTGCAAACCTAGAAAATACTGGTCCTGTCTTTCCTTACCTGATTGGTTGGTTATACAGACAAGTTCCTCTAAGCATCTGCTTAGTTTGGGGGATTTTTTAAAGAGTAGGTGACCTGCAGGTATATAAGGGTACAGCAGCTAAGAGTGGTAGAGTGGGCCTAGACCAGGGGTGGGCAATCCTAGTCCTCGACGGCCGGTGTCCCTGCAGGTTTTAGATGTTTCCCTGCTTCATTGCACCATGATACAAGTGACTGTGTCATTAACAAAATTGTGCAGCCCTGGATGACAAGCTGATGACGATGATTAATTAGAATCAGGTGTGTTAAAGCAGGGAAACATCTAAAACATGCAGGACACCGGCCCTCGAGGACCAGGGTTGCCCACCCCTGGTTCAGAGATTTGAAAATCAGATTGTGTTTCTGTGAAAGGAATCAATTTATGGAACAATCTGAACAAAGAAAACAAAGAATCCAAATCAAACATTACATTCAAAAGAACAATTAAAGCCTGTATGTTAAGGAAATATAACGAAAAATGTTGAGTTTGATTGACATACCCGTAGGCGGTGGTAATTTTATTTAATGTTATTTTAATTTTATTTTAGTTGTTTTTATTCACTTAGTTGTTGTTTTTTTAATTATTATTATTAATTTATGTTATTTGTGAAAGGGGCAGATCAGATAAGATTCTTCTTCTTTCTGCTCCCTTTTCATTCATAAGTTAGGAACATTTGTATTTGTGTTTGTATTAAATTGTTTTGTTTTTTGAATGAAATAAAGAATAAAATGAAAATGAAATGAAAATAGATAAAATTAAAGCTGCAAGCAGCGATGAAGGAGCCCTCGCGCGTGCAATTTTTACCAATAAAAGTCAAGGACTCAAAACTAAGTCCGATGACCCCACCCATGACTCTTTATTTCCAACCATTCAAAAGTTACGGCAGAAAATAGGAACTATCACATATCGACCAATCAGAAGAAGGGGCGGGGCTGATTTGCACCAATTATGGTCAAGGACTCAAAACCATGTCCAATGACACCACCCACGCTTCTGTATGTCATACCATTCAAATGTTATGGCAGAAAATAGGATCTATCAAATATCGACCAATCAGAAGAAGGGGCGGGGTTCATTCATGGCAATGAAGGTCAAGTACTCAAAACCGAGTCTGATGACACCACCCACGAGTCTTTATGTCAAACCATTCAAAATGTATTGCAGAAAATAGGAACTATCACATATCGACCAATCAGAAGAAGGGGCAAGGCTAATTTGCACCAATTAAGGTGAAGGAGTCAAAACCGAGTCTGATGACACCACCCACGACTCTTTATGTTAAACCATTCAAAAGTTATGGCAGAAAATAGGATCTATCAAATATCGACCAATCAAATGAAGGGGGGCACGCCTTTTGGCGTCTATCGTCGCCACGGTAACACTTTTGACTGAAAAAAGTAATGCCCATCGTCGCAGGATCGAGACGCACATTTTGATGTATAACACACCTGGGTGCACGTTACGGTTCGGCCGAAGAAACGGCCAAAGAAATGGCATAAATTGCGCCAAAATTACAAGTTTAATTGAAAATGGCCGACTTCCTGTTCGGTTTCGGCGCCAAGAGACTTTTCTTAAAGTTGCGAAATGATACAGGTGTGTACCGATTTTCTTGCATGTACGTCAAACTGTATTGTGGGGCTTGAGGCACAAAGTTTTCTAGGTGGTGCTGTTGAGCCGTCAGGCCACGCCCATTAATGCAAACCATTAAATATAACATTTTTTGCCAGGCCTGGCTTGCGTGCAAAATTTGGTGACTTTTGGGGCACTTTAGGGAGGCAAAAAGGCCCTCATTTCGTCGGAAAAATAAAAAAAACGAGAAAAAAATTCCTACAGATACAATAGGGCAGGGGTAGGCAATTCCGGTCCTCGAGGGCCGGTGTCCTGCATGTCTTAGATGTTACTCTGCTTCAGCACACCGTGATAAAAGTACCTGTGTCATTAACAGAATTGTGCAGCCCTGGATGACAAGCTGATGACGATGATTAATTAGAATCAGGTGTGTTAAAGCAGGGAAACATCTAAAACATGCAGGACGTTCTCGAATACCGGAATTGCCTACCCCTGCAATAGGGCCTTCGCACTGTCAGTGCTGGGGGCCTAATAATTTCATGAGGCTTAAATGAGTCAAACCTGCTCATACTTCAGTGTGCCAGTTTAAAGACTCATAGCAGTATTTTCAGTAAGTTAAAGACGAGTAATGGAGAAACCATTAATCTCTGAGTTTTGATGAAGGTGTGGATTACTGTCTCAAATTTAGCTAGAATTGTGCTTATTTTGGCCAGCTGCCTCAACTGAAAAACAATAGATCTAATGGTTGTCCTGATCTGACTGGCGAGTTCCAGATTGGTGTCCATTTTAACCCCGTAAATTAGTGATGGCTGGCTTTACAAACTGGGTCAGGAAATCCAGATCCACAGGAAGGACCTCAAACTCACTGCAAAAAAACATAATTTCAGTGTTCTTTTTGTTTTTAATTTAAGTTGATGGCTGTCCAAAAGAACCCTTTTTGACTTAAATTTTTGGAATTCTTCAGGAAGACTACTCTGCACCATGCATTGAAGAAAAGGGCGTGGCTTACCAGCATCCCAACATCATCCACACAAGCCTGGTGGGAGGAGCTCCATCATTTGGCCAAGACTAAATGTCATCGTGGAGGGAAAATAACTCTCAAGTTTACCCACATAAAGAATCCTACAGGATGATATGAGACTGGCTGTCGACCAGCTGAAGCTCTGCAGACAGTCGGTGATGTTGAAGGATAATAAGCTTAAACAATAAATCCACCACAGATTGGCTGCAGAAAAGGACAATACGCCATTTGGAGCATCCCAATCTGAAGCCAGGCCTTAAGCCCACGAAGAAGCTATGGAAGCTCTAGAGCCGCTCACACCAACTACCCTTCAAACGTCAGAGCAGAGGCAGAAAAGATCAAGAAAAGGTCTGATTCACTACTGCTAAAAAAAAGGAGATTTGACAAGCTCTAAACTCCAAGAGGTCACTTAAAGGATGTGGTCAATAAATGAAAACAAATAAAGTCATAATAAACTATTATTATGTGTTAACTGTATTTTGTTTGTCTATTATTGTGGCTTATATGAAGGTCTGATCAAATTTCATGAAAACCTAATCTAAAAACCAGTTTGTTACCAGGGTCATAGCAGGTGACACCAGGAACACCTCCAAATACATGCGCAGATGCACAGCCGAGCACCTCTACTCCAGCAATTGTGCAGTTTACAAAGCCTTGTAACCACAGCTCCATTGAAACATCCTCTGCAATTTTCTTTTCCTTTTATTCGTCATATAATTAGGTCCAATTATTGTTCGTAACTACAGGCAAAAAAACCTTTGTTATCAAGGTCAGTGCGATCTGACAAAGCTTTAAAGCAGACATTGCCCTCATCCCTTTTTCAGCACAATCCATTTAATCACATCAAAAGTGCATGCACACACACCTCTTCCATTGTCTTACCGCTTGTTTCTCTCTCTGCCGCTCTGTCGCTCATGCAGACTCACGAACACACCAAAATTAAGAGACAATTTAAAGGTCGCTGTCCATTCTGTTATGTAGAAAATGTAGTTGTCTAAAAGTGCCAGTGAATCATCAACATCCCATCATCAACAGTCCATCAGAGGCAGGAATCTTGAAGACTGTGTTTTAGACTCACTGATAATAAACTGATGAATATGGTGTGAAAAACCTGTTA
This sequence comes from Cololabis saira, assembly GCF_033807715.1. Taxonomy (NCBI): domain Eukaryota; kingdom Metazoa; phylum Chordata; class Actinopteri; order Beloniformes; family Belonidae; genus Cololabis; species Cololabis saira. The sequence goes on from NC_084587.1 coordinate 43,720,463, forward strand.
ACCAGCGCTAGAAGAGTTAATCCAGGCTTCATCAATGAGATAATGAACAAGATTCCCACGCATCCTGGAAAACCTGGAAAACAGTCAAATTTCCAGTCCTGGAAAACGTATGGAAAATGAGAAAAAAAGGTAAAATGTCCTGGAAACGGTTAATTTGTTCTGGAATATGATCCTCCCCCTGCCTTGTTAGTGAATGTAAACAGGTTAAAAGTTCTGCGTATGTGCATCTGTTGTCACCTGATCAGGGCAACATTAAAGACACGCCATGGAGTATAAGGCACAGCTCTTCTCTGCTTCTAGCTGGTGCAGCTCCCCACGTGACACTACCGGCCATACAAATGTCCTCTTCCACTCAGAGCGGTTCTCCAACCCAGTGCTTCCAGTTGACTGTAGCTAGATTTAGCAACTTTTCAGAAGCCGTTAAGGACTAAACGCTTAGAGTCAAAAATAGCGACTAAAAGTTGAAATGTGTTGTTAGATGTGATGTTTTTCTCTCCCACGGCCCCAAGCTCCTCCCTGTCCTGTGTTGAGTGACAGGCAGAGGAGAGCTGGAGTGGGTGTGTCCTTTACTGAATTGGCTGTGTGCAGATTTCAGTAGCTAATTATAGTTAACAGGTTATCTTCAGTGGGCGACGCTTTATCCAGTATCTCACACTTCTTTTATTGTCTGACGAAGAAAGTAAGTGAAAAAAAAAATGTTAGGAATTCTGTTGTAATAAAATGCTGTGTGTGTGCACAAATAGATGGGAGAAGAAACTAGAGAGATGTGACAGAGTAGGACCATCACTAACACAGCGGACCACACATCCACTTTGCGTCAGATGAGACGTGGCAGGCACAAACATCTACACAAACACACACACACACACACACACCTCCACCACATCCTGATGTTCATCTAAAGGTAACTGAAACTAACCGATTCTCAAACATTTCCATTTGTCTTGTTTCACTTCCAGGGCGCATACTTGGTCGCGCTTCAGGATGATAAACATATTAGTACTTGCCTCACGAAAGGTGCGCTTCATGCTGGACCTAGAGTGTCCCGGTGTGGAAATAGGTGGGGAAACGGAGCGCTGAGTCTATTACACGTCACCATCCTGTCATGTGAGCTGAATATGTTTTTGTTTTCAATGTATTTGTGTTTTTGCTTTTTTGACTATTTCATGATGTCCATAATGATGAGTGATTAAATAATGATTGCTATATAAGTATATTGAAATGATGAAGTGTAAACTTTGATTGATGAAATGTTAATTGAATGTTAATTGCACACCCAATAGGAGAGGCTTAAGGGTATAAAAGAAGGGAACATGACACTGTCTGTTAGTCTGTTAGAGGATGAGGAATACACAGCAGGTAGGCCTATGGACCTAGGAAAAACAGACTAGCGTATGTCTAATCTTTGCATATTATTTCCGAGTTACGGACAGAACTCGTTTGTGATTGCTTGAGTTTTGAGTTTCAGTTTTTTCTTTTTATTACTCGTAGTTTGTTGTTTTATTATGGCCCGAGCACTGACAGTGCAAAGTAAATTAATCGTGTAATTTTGGCGCAATTTATGCCATTTCTTCGGCCATTAATGCGGCCCGAACCGTAACGTGCACCCAGGTGTGTTATACATCAAAATGTGCGTCTCGATCCTGCGATGATGCACATTACTTTTCTCAGTCAAAAGCATTACCGTGGCGACGATAGAGGCCAAAAAGCGCGCCCCCCCTTCATCTGATTGGTCCATATTTGATAGTTCCTACTTTCTGCCATAACTTTTGAATGGTTTGACATAGAGAGTCGTGGGTGGTGTCATCTGACTCGGTTTTGAGCACTTGACCTTCATTGGCATGAATTAGCCCCGCCCCTTCTTCTGATTGGTCGATATGTGATAGTTCCTACTTTCTGCCATAACTTTTGAATGGTTTGATATAGAGAGTCGTGGGTGGTGTCATCCGCTAAATGTCCACGCCTGAAGAAATCTACATGCAAGTCATACAAGCGCTTCCACTGCAGCCTGAACGTGCACAAGGGTGCGAGGGCCCGTTCATCGCTGCTTGCAGCTTTAATTTTTTTTTGTTGTCACTTTCTACCTTGCCTTTTGGAAGGCCGGCAATAAAGGCACCACGTTCACAGTTTTTTGGCTACGCCTGGTTGTTGCTTTCGGGTCTGACAAGTAACAAGAGATTAATGACTCTTCGTGTAAAATTAACCTCATTCATTTACAATAAAAGTATCTGTCAACAGAGTGAGATGCTCACAGAGACCGCAGGGAAGAGGAGCACCCTTTATTGAAATGTCGGCTAAGAATGTCCAGGAAAAGTCCTGGAACATAATTCCAGGGAAAGAGTGGGAACCCTGAATGAATTATCTGCCTTTGGAAAAGTCACCTGTGGACCCCTCCTTGAACCGTCACCTTATTGTGTTGGATGGGTTTGTGTTCCCCGAATGATACTAGTAGCTATGTTGTTGGGGCGTTATCATCTATAATCTATAATATTAACTGGATACAGTGCCCAAAATGGCCGCCCATTCATTTCAATGCATTCTGCTCAGCCAACGCATGTGCCGAAAAAATCTCGGACTTCCTGGTTTACTTCCGTGTACACGGGCCCATAGAGCATGCGCAGTTGAGTCACCTCCCATGATGCTCTGGGGCCTCCCATCATGCCCCGGGGCAACATCAATGGCACCGACACGGCCGTGACGTCACGCCCAGAAAGAGACTTTTCTTTGACTTTTCTGGCCGTTATAAAACATTTTTGACGGATATAAAGTCCATGACTTAAAAATATAGAATACAAAGATTAGTAATTGCCGGTGATTACAGCTGGAGGTGTCCTATGAACAGTTTTAGAGGCTTCTCTTTTACTATTGCGGTCTATGGGAAAAAAGCTTTCTGGGCCCCATGGGATTTTTTGTTGCAGTACCGCGACTGGCCACTGGAAAAAATCGGCACACCTTCTGAGCGCGAGACTGGGGGGCTGGGCGTTATGCACTTGCTAGGGTGGGCTTGTTTATAGCACCCCAGCTCAGTCGCAATGTGTTGGAGTTCACCTCGGTGAACGAGAGGGTTGCTTCTTTGCACCTTCGGGTCGATAAAAAGTCTCTCACTGTTGTTTGTGCCTACAGTCGGAACAGTAGTACGGAGTACCCGGCTTTCTTGGAGTCCCTGGGAGGGGTACTTGATAGTGCTCCAACTGGGGATTCCATTGTTCTACTGGGGGACTTCAACGCTCACAAAGGGCAATGACAGTGATACCTTGAGGGGCGTGATTGGGAGGAACGGCCTCCCCGATCTGAACCCAAGTGGTGCTTTGTTATTGGCCTCTGTGACTTCAAGGACAGCGCGGGTGACTTCACGGGTGATGTGGATGACTTCACGGACTCCAGGCCAGTCCGAGTACCAACCACAGCCGATAGCAAGAACAGAAAAGTGCCGGTTGGCTTTGCGGAGGAGAGGAGAGGCCGACTATAATCTGATTCCTTCAAGTTTTGGGTTCTAGATAAATCAGAGTGAATCACGTGGATCTGTAGCGATTCACACAATGACACACTTCAGTGTTATTGCGGCATAGTTGAGCTGTCGTGTAACTAAAGCTGTTGCCGTTTTTTGCAGAGAAAACGAGTCTCAGCTGGGAGGAACGTCAGTTTGGTTTGAAATCTTAGGAAAAAGATAATCGCAGATTTTTCGTGTTTTTTTTTCTGGTTTAAAGTTTTTGTGCCACAGTGCTTTTATACCACCCTGATTAAAAAAGCACACACATGGGAGGTGGACCAATCAAGGAGTTCAATAACTGTTTATGTTACTGGATTGTATCTCATGGTCTTTTACCCATATGTGCTCAGATAATACCTGATTTGTATAATTAAACATTTCATTTGAGAAAATTTGTTATACAACAGATAATAAGCAATCAAGCCGAGGCGTTTCTTTTTTGATTTCCGCACAATGTGAAGAATTTGACAATCCAATTTCAAGGATGTTTACTCAGAACTGTTTTGATTCTGTTCAGCCAGAAATGTGCACGTCAATAGCAATCACATGCACAAAGCTTTTCAGTTTTATTTTCATCAGTATCTCTGCAGTCTTTTGCAGAGGGGCGTTTGTCTAGTTATCATACAGAGCAGGATTTAGATGACATATTATTAATTAAACTGCTGTAAAAAAACATTTTTTTGGTGGTTATTAAATAGTTTTTCCTGATTCACCCAGTTAAAAGAGATATCATAAATTACATCTGTTAAATCTTTGTCCTGTTATTGTAAAACAAAACGAAGCAACAATTTTAACAGATACCCCACTTGCATGTGTCAAAAAAGGGCACCAACAGTAAATACATACATATATATATATATATATATATATATATATATATATATATATATATATATATATATATATATATATACATATACATAGCATATATTAGCAATGTTGCCTCACAGCAAAAAGGTCCCCGGTTTGACTCCCAGGCCCAGCAGGACCTTTCTGTGTGGAGTTTGCATGTTCTCCCCGTGCTTGCGTGGGTTCTCTCCGGGTACTCCGGCTTCCTCCCACAGTCCAAAAACATGCATATTAGGCTAATTGGTGATTCTAAATTGCCCGTAGGTGTGAGCATGAGTGTGCATGGTTTGTGTGTTTATATGTGGCCCTGCGATGGACTGGTGACCCGTCCAGGGTTTAACCCCTACCTCTCACCTGAAATTAGCTGGGATAGCTCCAGCAGACCCCCGTGACCCTGCAAAGGATAAAGCGGGTATAGATAATTGATGGATATATGGATATATTTTTTTTTTAATGCAAGTACCCTCCACAGTTTTGTTCTCAGAATCAGGTTTATTGGCCAGGTCAGGCCAAACAAGACAGGGAATTTGTGGTCGTCGCGGAAGCCTTATTCTGTTCTTTAATAAACAGGCAGTTGCTTGTTTTTCATAAAAGTAGGGTAAGCGATTCTGTGCAATATCTAACCCAGGACACCTTTTGTCACAATCAGGGAACATCTCTTCAATCACACATCACTCTTATGAGAGTACAACAACAACCCTGGGGTCCATTTCACGAAGCGGGTTATGTTGAAGCTGTACTCAGGGAAAGGAAGAGTTTCACAAAGCCAGGTGACTTAAGCCCGAGCAAGAGGGTTCAGCTGAGGCGCTTTCAGAAACTGTAGGTAACTCAAACTTAGAGTCTGTTCCTGCGGTTACTGATTCTGAGACGTAAACCTGGTCAAGAGCAGGTTTAGCTCAACAAACCCCAGGTTACTTCCTGTCTCCTCCCTTTCACGAAGCTGAAACCAGGTCCATTCATGCAGACAAGTGACTTCTGAACGATGACATTGTGTAAGAAAAGTATATTAATGATTCGAGTAGGTTCCAATGTGATCAAATCAGACTTGTACTTGTGACACCCTGATGATATTTAACAAGCAATGGTTTTTTTTATGATCCCGAACCATAAACAGACCACAACCCCGACTCTGTCCTTCGCTGCGACGCCCGGGTTGCATGTTTGTCTGAATATGAGCGTGTATTCATTATATGATTGCTCTAATATGCTACGCTCTCACGAGCTAAAATACCACGGTAATTTCCACTTACTATGTGTTGCCATGGTGATTCACGATGTCGGTGCTCCACTGATGGTTTTTTGAAAGTCGCGATGACACAGGGTCAACATACTCAGAGTTGACTGAACCAACTCTGAACACTTTTCCTGAAACCAAAAACTCAGAGTTTGTTGACCCTCTCTCCGGGGTCTTCAAACACAGTGGTCACACCCTGCCCCTCCCCCCGAACCATTACAAACGTGCCTCCATCCAATCACAGGCAGGGGAGGGTTTACACTGGAATGGGTGGGAGGGAGGAGCCAGCTCTCCAGGTTCTGTTTATGCTTTGTTTCAAATATCTGCGCACATGATGTTACCTAGGAACGGTCCAAATGGAAAAAACTGAGATACCTGGAAAAAAAGGAGCAATAATTTTATATGACTATGCTGGGGATTCCCGCCGGGGACGCTGTAGGCGCTGAATGCGTGTTAAGTTCCCCCATGACTTCAGCGCCCACACCCTGGGTGGGGTTGGTGAAAGGGCCTTTCTGTGTAGAGTTTGCATGTTCTACCCGTGTTCCCTTGGGTAGCTAATGTGAGCTACCCTCACAAAAACATGCACACAGTTCTGGGCTCTACACTGCCCCCTCTGGCCAACCGGGGCGCCAGATGGGGTGGGGAGGATCTAGCCGTAATAAGGTGATCTTTCCATGCGCTACGTCCGGTCAGAGAAACGAAACCCCACCCTGTCTGTTCAAAAGATGCGGCCTGCTCACTCCTCAGGTTAAGGAGGAGACCTGAGCTCAGTGCGGGGCCCTCCCTTGGTTGGTAGAGGATGGCAATGCCCAGGACTGTCACTTAAGTAGGAGCACTGGGTGATATAATGGGGAAAAAATCGGGATAAAAAATATATATTTAAAAAAAAAAAAAAAATAATGATTTAATTCTCTTCAGACAATGTTGATCTGTTAATCTTTGACTCAAGAATTAGTTTGTGCATTTCAGTCCTGCAGCACATCCCAACAAAGTTTTAATTCCGTAATGTTGCCCTTCCTCTAAGACGCGGGTACCAAGTGGTGACGACTTGAATAAGCTACACCTTTCGTTAAGGGGTCATGATTTTTACATTTTTGGTTTCAAAATTCTCCACATATTTACTGTTGGACGAAGTTAACACAATTCATCATACAGCTTGACAAATGTTGGTCTTCAGAAACCTGTTCCCCTTGTCACCATATCAGCTACTGATGAACCATGGTTCTAGATACGTCTCATGGATCAGAAGTCACAGGTGATAACACCTGATACTCAATCCATATTCAATCTTTGAATGTTTTAAATAAAATATGAATTGCAGGAAGAGAAATATGCAAATCTGTCTCTTCGATCTTTGAGATGATGAATGAGTTTCTCATATGTTTATTGAAAAACAAGAGACCGTCTGTCCATCTTTGCCCCTCGTGGACTCAGCCGACTGCAATAACTTATTTTTGTCGTCCACGTCCTTATTAGCACTGAATCGCTCGTGAACCAACTTTTATTGGAAGGTGTTGCATGTATGACATCCAAAAATGGATGTTTATCTAAAAATGAAATTAAGTTGGTGAGAAAATAAAAAGGAAATATCTTGAGACCACACCACCTACAAAAAATAAGTTTAGGTAAATGCAATTTCATTGTGTTGTGTTTTTATTTGCTTTTCCAGTTTGTCTTGACTTCTTGTGGTTCTCCTTCCAGCTCCTTCCTCGACAGAGCACCACCAGCCAGGGTCTTGTAACTTGAACGGCAGCCTACACAAACACAAATGCCATAATTAAGCAGTTTAAGCAACCTTCAGTGCTCAACAGGCGGTCGTTAGCTCTTTGCGCATGAATCTTCACGTGTCGCCTCGGAGAGCGCGGGCCTAAATGAACCATTCACATCATCATTCCATCCCTGGACCGCTTTTGTCCAGCTGATCACAGCCTCCCGCGGCAGAGCAAATGTGACATGGATTATGAACAACATACAGCTTGTTGCAGCCATCTGATGCACTCTATATTTAAGGATTTATGTTCCCAACTAAACAGCAGCACTGGCGAGTGTGTATTTATCAGTCAGGAGTTAAGGACTGCTCACATGTTGATGTAAATAGCTGTGTTCAGATGCTGAATGTCCCCCTCGGTGAATGTTGTCTGTTTCTCTGGCTCGTCTTGTCTCCACTGGCGCGATGCAGATTAGTTGGCTTTCGCCAGTTGGTACAGTCTGGAGCTCCAAACGTTCACTTAATGAATTGGCAGTCATCTGTGTGCATGTATGTGTGAGAGGGAGGCCAGCAAGATGCTAAATTAATAGCAGTCATCTTTACACGCTTCCCTCTGCTAGCTAAGCCTGCTAATGAACAGACTTGGATGCCTCCGGTTAGTATCACACACATGCATGCACACTATTGCACGGAAAGGGTTCAGAAAATGCCTGTGGATTTGATTATACCTCCAAACACAAGCCTCCGCACCCTAGCGGTGCTGAAACACAAAAGCGGCTCCCTAACAGATGCCCGATTCGCCGCTCCCACCTCGTTTGTATGTTATTTATGGAAGTTTGAAATGAGATGCTCCCGGAATGAGCTGACACGACAGTGCACGTGTGTACATGACAGGTACTGCGGTGGTGGTCGTGTGTGTGCCGGGGGGTGGGGTGGGGGATAGGGATGGTGTGCTCACGTTTCCACATACACACACCTGCACGTGAGCACAAATTGTTGAGACAGAGGGAGGAATCCATCCCCACATCCCCCATCCCTCCATCCCTCCAGCTGTTACATGCCATTTCCTCAGTGCCGTCCCAACAGACCAGGTGTGTGTGTCTTCAAGGGTCTGTGTGTAACAGCACGACTGCAGAGCTTTCGCTGTGGTGTGACACCAGCCAAGCATGTGTGTGTGTGTGTGTGTGTGTGTGTGTGTGTGTGTGTGTGTGTGTGTGTGTGTCTGTGTGTGTTGTCACATTTGCCGAGGCTGGAGCCAACTCCGGGAAATGGATTGGCATGGAAGACCTCACCAGGGATTCTGGGGTGAAGATCAAAGAGTTCCTTCACTCGCTCACACACACACACACACACACACACACACACACACACACACACACACACACACACACACACACATGCACAAACGCACACACACGCACACACACACACACATGCTTTTTCCTTTTCTCCTGCCTCTCTCTGCTCCCGGACACACTCCACACACAAACCCACAGAAGTGTACGTATGGACTTATCTCAAACATAATCCATATGAAGCACGGAAATGGGAACTTCCATATTATACTCAGCATGGCTGTGAGTGTACAGGAACTAAAGATTTTTGTTTGATCAAAGGTGGTCCAATCAGGGACCTGAGGACACTTCCATCACATTGCTCTTACTTTAGGTGAGAATCATGGCAGCATTGTTGGACAACCCCAACACTCAGTCTTTACATGTGAAACAGAAGCCGGTTTGTCCGACCCTGTAGTACTTTTATTCTGCTCGACTGACAGTGGTTTGAGGATGATTTCAACCTCTGGAGGATAAGATCAGTCCATTGTGAAGGGAGACGACAGGTGCGCTGACTTCAGTAGTGTTCAGGTAACACGCCTGAACACTACTGAACACTACTGCCAAGATTTCTTCAGAAGGAATTAGGATGAAATCCATGCAAATTTTGAACATGATGATGGTTAGAGGTGCTTTTAGATAGCTGCTCTGGATGCATCTCATAAAGACCTGAAACATGCAGCATCTCTTTAGTCTATAAAACAGTGATTATTATGTATAGGCTGGGTGAGATGACCAGTGACTTTCCGGAGATCTTCACTGCACAGAGAGACAAACAGGGTTTCGATCACCTTGTCCAGCTTTTAGAATGAAAGAGGGTAAAATATAACTTATAAACATCTGCAGCCACATCTGTTCTGTTCTTGTACAGTTGGATTATAATTACTTGAAATTTAGCTGCTGGAGAACATGCAGTTAAGATTTAATTGGTACGGTGTAAAACACAGAACTAGAACATGTAAATGCACCACAAGCAGGTGTGAGTTATTTAGATTTTGGAGAGGGTGACTGCCATACTAGCCAAAATCTTCCACATGTATGATATTTTTCTGTTGTGTGTTTCTCCATGATTGGCAGGTAAAAAGGAACTAATTAACTCTTTGATAATTACTACATTGGAACAAGGAATGTTTACATCTTTGATTGGATGACAAGAAGGAACAACTATTGAAGTGTTTGCTTTTCTTTCTCTTTAACCTCTTTCCCTTTTCATTTAACCTCCTCATCTACTTGTATATTCACAGCACAGTTTGGGAAGATGTGCCAAAGAACTAATGATAATACTTTCCAATTTAACAACCATTAAAGCTGCAAGCAGTGATGAACGGGCCCTCGTACCCTTGTGCACGTTCAGGCGTGCTGCAGTGGAAGCGCTTGTATGACTTGCATGTAGATGTCTTCGGGCCTGGACATTTAGTGGATGACACCACCCACGACTCTCTATATCAAACCATTCAAAAGTTATGGCAGAAAGTAGGATATATCAGATATCGACCAATCAGAAGAGGGGGCGGGGCTAATTCATGCCAATGAAGGTCAAGTACTCAAAACGGAGTCCGATGACACCACCCACAACTCTCTATGTCAAACCATTCAAAAGTTATGGCAGAAAGTAGGAACTATCAAATATGGACCAATCAGATGAAGGGGGGCGCGCTTCATCATCGCAGGATCGAGACGCACATTTTGATGTATAACACACCTGCGTGCACGTTACGGTTTCGGGCGAAGAAGCAGCCGAAGAAATGGCATAAATTGCGCCAAAATTACACGATTAATAAAAAATGGCCGACATCCTGTTCGGTTTCGGCCACTTTTCTTTAAGTTGCGACATGATACAGGTGTGTACCGATTTTCGTGCATGTACGTCAAACTGTATTGTAGGGCTTGAGGCATGAAATGTTCTAGGGGGCGCTGTTGAGCCATTAGGCTACGCCCATTAATGCAAACCATTAAATATCAAATTTTTCGCCAGGCCTGGCTTGCGTGAAAAATTTGGTGACTTTTGGGGAACCATCAAATATGGACCAATCAGATGAAGGGGGGATGCGCTTTTTGGCATCTATCGTCGCCACGGTAATGCTTTTGACTGAGAAAAGTAATGCACATCGTCGCAGGATCGAGACGCACATTTGATTTTGATGTATAATACACCTGGGTGCACGTTACGGTTCGGGCGAAGAAGCGGGCGAAGAAATGGCATAAATTGCGGCAAAATTACACGATTAATTCAAAATGGCCGACTTCCTGTTCGGTTTCGGCCATGGCGCCAAGAGACTTTTCTTTAAGTTGCGCCATGATACAGGTGTGTACCAATTTTCGTGCATGTACGTCAAACCGTATTGTGGGGTCTGAGGCACAACATTTTCTAGGGGGCGCTGTTGATCCATTAGGCCACGCCCATTAATGCAAACCATGAAATATCAAATTTTTCGCCAGGCCTGGCTTGCGTGCAAAATTTGGTGACTTTTGGGGCACGTTTAGGGGGGCAAAAAGGCCATCATTTCATCGGAAAAACCAAAATAAAAAAAATAAATAAATAAAAAACGAGAAAAAAAAAAATCCTACACATACAATAGGGCCTTCGCACTGTAAGTGCTCGGGCCCTAAATATTAAGCTTGATCAATTTTATTTCAAAGTAGAACCTTAAATCAGAAAATGTTAAGGCAGTATGGGAAAAGGAAATGAAAAAAAAAGAAACAAATCAAAGTAAGTCTGACATTTCTTTAAACTTTTATCTTATCAATCTTACATTTTGGGTTCAAAATTCTGCACACATTCAATGTTGTGGCATTTCTCTGTGTACTTTTCTGCATTAAGGCTGGCAACATAAAATTGCGAATGGGCTTTTAGGGCCAATCCCAATGTTCACCCTACTCAATGCCACTTGCCCTCACTCACTACCACTAGCCCTCACCCACTACCACTTCACCCTCAAAATGAAGCCACAAGGGGTAGGGCTTTGTAATCTTCCCTAGGGATTGGGACACCACTTGCTACGTCACTGCATGGTTTACGTTCGGGTACGTAAGCGACTGCGTAGTTACGTTTGCACATACGTCACACCATATAAGGAAGCCGAGAGGTAAAAGCAAGCTAAAACCTGTTTTAATTTCCGCGGTAGCTCTGTTTATATGCCACTTTATTAAGTTTTAATATTTTTTGAGGCGTAAAAGTAACTGTTAAGATCCCCAACCTGGGCTCAGTTTATTAAAATAACACCTGTTAAGAAATTTTCTCCGATGTTTTCAGGGATGAGAAGAGCCGCCGGCTCAGAGCAGCAGCAGCTCAAGGCCGGAGTACAGACATGATCGCCGGGTCAACCTACGCCGTCGTCCCTCTGTGGCTGAAATAAATCATTTAGGAAGATAAATGTTGGTTTAATAGATGAAATCTAACAGTTGTAGCTGCCACATTAGTTTGTCTGAATATAAAGTGAAGCAATAAAAAAATATAATATAATATAATATATTATAAAGTGATAATAATATAAAGTGAATATAAAGTGAAATTTTCTCTGGCCCTCCAGAAGTTGCAAAGTTTTTTCAGATTTCGCCAGAATAAAGTGTTCTTTATCCGTAGCCTCTGCGTTAAATCGACGCAGAGGCTACGGCGTAGGGTACGGCGTAGGGTACGGCGTAGGGTACGGCGTAGGGTACGACGCAGCCTACGGCATAGGGTACGAGGCGACGCACACCGTACGGCGCGCGTCGCCCTGTAACCTACGCCGTAGGCTCTGGGTTGGTGTAACGCGGAACTATAAATCAGCCTTTATTTTGGCGAGATCTGAAAAAACAATGCAACAACAAGCAAGCGAGTGATTATGTACATTCACTGAGTGAATATTATGAAAGTAAAATATATATTTCTCACTAAAAAAGTAATCAAATGCAGAAACTAACTCAAAATATTGATTTTATTCACTAAAAATGAGAAATGTCCGCCATGTTTTTTTGTTTGATTCAGTCTGCAAATGATGATGTAAAGGATTCTGGGAAATTTTCTCTAGCCCTCGGTCGGCAAGTCAGCATCTGAAATCTCTAGCTCTGAAGGGCTAGATTCATACCCCCTACCCCTCGTTATGCCCACTACCCCTACATGCAAAGAGGAATTGGGACACAACTACCCTCACGGGAACGCGCAAAATTTAGGGGTAGGGCTGAAAAGTAGGGCTAGGGGCTGTATTTGGACTGGCCCTTAAGGACCCTGATACAACCCCAAAGCATCAAAGAGCCTGGAGGTCTGAAAGCTACAATACATGTTTCCACTGCGCTATGGTCCAACCAAGATGCCTCAAAGTCCTGCTGAAGATTGACATCAGACTTCTTTTGGCACAGTAAAGTCCATCCAGCCACTGAATTCAGTGCATGATCAGTGGGGTCTCCTAGGGTTTATGTCCCATTGGGCAAAAAGTAGGGGTACACTCTGGACAGGTCAGCATACCGTCACAGGTCCACAAGTAGACGAACAACTACATCAGCATCATCAATCAACCTAAGGTACATGTTTCTAGACTGTGCATCTGGAGAAAACCCACACTAGCACAAGATGCAAACTTAACACAGTGACTCTTGTTGGGAGTTGAACCACGAACCTTCTTGCTGTGAGGAAATCGTGCCGACACTTAGCCACCAGCACGAGGAAGTCATACAACATTTGTTAATGTGGCTACATGATATAGTGCCTGACAAACGTTTCCACAATAATTGTCTGTGTGTTTATTAGCTATTGACGAATCCCAGTTCTTGATGCAGCATCATCTGACTGTCCGGCTGGACCCCAATGAGCACTGCAGACCTCAACAGATTCTTGACAAACTTCATGGCATTTTAAAATGTAGAAAAAAAGGGATACACAAATCTTTTCCTATCGTCATATTAGAAACATGGTTCACATTTGTTCTTCTTGGTGATGAAGATCTTCTGTGTGTCTTTGCCCATCAGACAGCCTGTTGTGGATTTTGCTTTTGCACTTTTTTTCTATTTCAGGTTCATTTTTAACTCAAAATTATAAGTGTAACAACTTGTTTTGAATGTGCTGAAGGCCTGAGATGCATTGATGTAATTGATGTATATCATCAAATAAACTAAAGTAAAAGGTGTTTTGCCGTTGTAGGTCTTTTAACAAGGATTTCTTTCTTTTAAACAGACTAAAACAATTTGTACCCAGTATGTTGAAGGATGAAGTCAGTTTTCAAAGAACTGGTAAATAGACTTGCCATGTTTTTCAAAAAGAAGCATCACTGAACATAAAGTTCCCAAAGGGTTATACGTAGGGCTTAAACCTTTGCAAAGCTGCCATTTAGGTCAGGACCAAGTAGTGACAGTTGTTCAATATTGGAAAACTAAACTTATTTCATCTTCTTCTTTAAGTGAGAGAAACAAAACCACTTCTGTTGCATCAGAACTTGAAGGTCATATCATCATTTTAATCCTGTCTGAGGACTCACCCTTTGCAGTTTGCATGTTATTACTGAACTCATGTGGGTTTTCTCCGGGTATTCTAGATTCCTCTTACGGTCCAGAAACATGCATGTTAGACACATTGGATTCTAAAATACATGCAGGAATGAGAGGGTTAAGTTGTTTGCCCTGATATCGTGACCCATCTAGGATAAAGCAAAGCTTTTCACACAAAGAGAGCTGGGATATTCTCCAGCAGACCCCTGTTACCCTGAATAGGAATAAGTTGTTATGGATAATGAGTGGATGGATGGAACCATGTATACACTAATCAGCCATGTATGTGCGTAACCACTGTTCATCCCATCACACTGCAATGATCTGTTGGAAATGGGCCTTCCTTGGTACCATGACGACTTAAAATACTGCCACTTCATTCAATTCAATTCAATTCAATTCAATTCAATTTTATTTATATAGCGTCTAATACAACAGATGTTGTCTCTAGACGCTTTCCAGAGATCCAGAACATGAACATAAACATAAACCCCCGAGCAATTATTATATAAACAATGGCAGGTAAAAACTCCCATAGTGGGAGAAAAGCCTTAAGCCAAACAGTGGCAAGGAAAAACTCCCCTTTAGGAGGGAAGAAACCTTGAGCAGGACCAGGCTCATAAGGGGGGACCCTCCTGCCGAAGGCCAGACTGGGGGAGTCAGTCATGTCATGTGGAAGCAGCAGCGGGATGACCAGAGGAGGGGGGGGGTTGCAGGCAGGCGGAAGCAGCAACAGCAAACACCCACGTAGGCAGGTGGAAGCAGCAACGGGATGACCGGGTATGGGGGGGGGGGTGGTTGGGGTGGATGCGTGGGGTGGGGCGGGAACACAGGCCAGAACGCAGCTCCCGAGGCTCCAGCCTGCAAACATGCACAAAAGAGAAAAAAAGGGGGGCCGGCACAAGAAACTACAGGAACGATGGACAAAAATGATAGCTATGAGATATTTATAATACATAAAAATGGTAATGGAGAAGAGAGGCAGGGAAAAGGAGAGGAGAAGAAGGGTGAGAGGCACCGCCCAGCGGATCATGTCGGTGCCCCCCTGCAGCATAAGCCTATAGCAGCATATCTACCCCGAAGCTATATTTGAGACTAACTATTATAGTTTTGTTCTA
The DNA here is from genome assembly GCF_033807715.1 of Cololabis saira. Lineage (NCBI taxonomy): Eukaryota > Metazoa > Chordata > Actinopteri > Beloniformes > Belonidae > Cololabis > Cololabis saira. The sequence goes on from NC_084587.1 coordinate 43,735,656, forward strand.
TAGCTGCAACTATGACTACTGACTCTAACACACTAGAGTTTACACTACCTAGAGATTTACCAACACCAGCTAGAGGTTTACTAAACACTAACTATAGGCTTTACTAAACAGAAAGGTTTTAAGTTTAGTTTTAAAGGTGGAGGTGGTGTCAGCCTCCTTAACCCAGATTGGAAGTTGGTTCCAAAGTAATGGTGCCTGATAGCAGAACGCCCGCCCTCCAAATCTACATTTAGATACTCTAGGAACTACGAGTAAACCTGCACCCTGGGAGCGGAGAGCTCTGCCAGGAACATAAAGCACTATCAAATCTTGTAAATACTGCGGAGCTAAGCCGTTTTGGGCTTTATATGCAAGTAATAAAATTTTAAATTGAATTCTGAATTTTACAGGTAGCCAATGGAGCGACGCTAACACTGGAGAGACGTGGTCTCTCCTGCTGATTCCTGTCAGCACTCGTGCTGCTGCATTCTGGATCAGCTGGAGCCTATTCAGCAAATTACTTGGACATCCTGCTAACAACACATTACAGTAATTCAGTCTAGAAGATACAAACGCATGAACTAGTTTTTCTGCATCACTCTGCGAGAGGATCTTCCTAATTTTTGCAACATTACGGAGATGGAAAAACGCTATTTTACAAACCTGATTAACATATGGTTTAAACGACAAATCCTGATCGAAAACAACACCAAGGTTTCTCACAGTTGCACTGGAAGCCATCGCAACACCATCTAGTCCCTTCCTAAGATGCTCTGGACCAAGAATGATAACCTCTGTTTTATCTGAATTTAGAAGCAAGACATTTCTGGACATCCAGTCCTTGATGTCCCTAAGACATGCCTGAAGTTTAACCAACGGTTCTGTCTCATCCGGCTTCATAGACAAATAGAGCTGCGTATCATCAGCATAGCAATGAAAGTGTATGCCGTGATTCTGGATTATACTTCCCAACGGCTGCATGTATAGACTGAACAAGATTGGCCGTAGCACTGAACCCTGCGGAACACCATAACAGACCCTTGACTGTTCTGAAGAAACCTCATGTACATGAACAAACTGGAACCTGTCAGATAGATATGATTTAAACCAACGTAGAGCTGTCCCTTTAATCCCAACAACGTGCTCTAACCTGTGCAGTAAAATGCCATGATCAACAGTGTCAAAAGCAGCACTGAGGTCCAGTAGAACCAGTATGGACACTAATCCTTTATCTGAGGCCATAAGGAGGTCATTCGTGACTCGAACCAGTGCTATCTCTGTGCTATGATGCATTCTGAACCCTGACTGAAAGACTTCAAACAGATCATTTCTATACAAATAGTCACATAACTGGCTTGAAACTGCCTTTTCCGGAATTTTAGATACAAATGGAAGGTTAGAAATTGGCCTATAATTAGCTAAGGTGTCTGGGTCAAGAGAAGGTTTTTTAAGTAAAGGTTTAATTACTGCCACTTTGAAAACCTGTGGTACATATCCTAAGCTTAGGGATACTGTAGGTTGATTTGGTCCAGTATTGTCGCACCAATAAGAGAAAAAACGTTTTTGAATAGTCGAGTCGGGATGGGGTCTAACATACATGTGGTAGACTTAGCTCCATTAACGAGTGAAGTCAGCTCAGGGAGGTCTATAGGATCAAAACAGTCTAGAGTCAAGTCAGAGCCTAGGGAAGTCGCTAAAGCTGAAGAAACGCCCACAACCGGCTGGTTGATTTCTTCTCTAATTCATCAGTGAAGCACTAAAATAGTAATCTACTGATCTCTGAAAGACTGTAAAATAAACTACACAACTTTCCCGAGGATCTTAAATGTTTTCACTCATTACTGGTTCAAGCAGAAGATGTTTTGCTTAGTGGACGGTAGGGGTGGGTATTGCCAAGGACCTCACATTACGACACATATCACAATACTTGAGTCACGATACGATACAATATTGCCATATCCAAATTTTGCAATATATTGTGATGTTATACATTGACTGAAAACTGTGAACTTAAAATCAGAGTTGCACATACATCAGATTATCGTGATAATTTGTGGGAGAAACTGAGTCAAAACAATGTAATTGAAATTATCCATGCAGTTTTATATAACATATTTGCATATGTTTTTCATATTATTTACATAATATGAAATTATTATTGTATTTTACCCCATGTATATATTAAAGTCATACTGGATTTACAACCCATCTGAAACATGATTTTTTATTTGAAAAAAAAAAAATCGATATTCAAATTTTTAATATCAATAAAATCGGCCGACATAGTGTTGCAATATATTGTCATATTGATATTTTTGCCCACCCCTAGTGGACGGGTGCAGAAGGCCAGGCTAGTTTAGACTTAAAGCAGCTCTTAACTTTTTTTTCTTTAGTCTTTTAAGTCAGTAACTCTTACTAGCAAGCCAAGGGTTAAATGGTACTAATGTGGGTTATGTAATGTTGTAACGTAGTTCGCCATGTCAGGTCTCCAATTATGAATGGTTGTCAGAATAAGTTTTATACTACTTCATGCACTGATTGTTATAATTGTCTAATCTTCTCCAGCATGCACTAAATAAACTGTGGAGTTCTTTTCCTTCAGGAGTCAGGAAACTTTAACGTACACACCTCTGATTCACTCCTCATATCTTTTTTTATGTCAATACAGCCCCGCAAACCCAAACATAATCAGAGGTTCTGCAGAACAGGTCAGAACTTTGTAAAAATGCCATTTCAGTTTTTTCAAAGTAAAAGCCAAACAAGATTTTAGTGAGACATGCCAACAGCATTTTGTTCCATATGATCTTCCTTATTCTCACTCCTTTTTGCACTTTTTTACCTATAATTCTTGTCTTTCCATGTCCTGTAACACCAACATTACTGTAATCCATCTCTGCTCAGGTTATTTCCTTAAACTCTCTGAAGCAACTCGGATGTGTGTGCTAATGAACAAACCGGGCGTCTCTCGGGGCAAGGCTGGCAGAGGAAGATGCTCATGCAGATGGCTTGTTCAGGGCTTGTGGCAGAGAGTGTGAGAGATGCAACTGTTAACCAGCGAGCCAGGATGCAGTGTGCCCTTAACCGTGAGTGGATGAGGAAAATGAACCTATTTTCAAACGAATATGTACAGTAGTAAATGTTTTACCTGATGAAAACACGCAGCATTTTTGGATATTATCATCTGCTTTGTTGTAGGTTTTTCACAGCTGTAGGCTTGGACTCCAGTATTCACTAAATGTATGGGTATGGTGCCTATGCGGTTTTCACATTTCCCCATGACAAACAGGTGAACTACAAAACACATTGGTCTGCATGTTATACGCTCTACTGCTCCCGACTCTGAATATTTATTAAAACATTATAATTTAGACTCCTTGAGATGGTATATGAGCCATCTGTTCTATGATCTTCAGTTTCTCTATAATATATAAACTCAAAAGTGAAGGCAACATGTCAAAGACCTGCAGCATTTAGGTACAAGGCTGAGAAAGGAACCAGAGGAGAAGCTCCAGCAGAATCCATGTTTGCGTTCAGCACTTTGGTCAGCTGTTTCCAAAGTGCTTTATAAATAAAGTTGAGTTAAGTTATTTTATTTTTATGAATCAAAAACTAATATCATAGTGAAAACACAGACATTTCTAACAAATGCTTTGTTGTATTTGAATCAAAGTTTTATCTGTATGGACCAATGAAACGATGGGGGGCGTGCTTTTTGGCATCTATCGTCGCCACGGTAACGCTTTTGACTGAGAAAAGTAATGCGCATTGTCGCAGGATCGAGACGCACATTTTGATGTATAACACATCTGAGTGCACGTGGGGCTTGAGGCACGAAGTTTTCTAGGGGGCGCTGTTGAGCTATTAGGCCACGCCCATTAATGCAAACCATTAAATATCAAATTTTTCGCCAGGTCTCGCTTGCATGCAAAATTTGGTGACTTTTGGGCCACGTTTAGGGGGGCAAAAAGGCCTTCCTTTCGTCGGAAGAAAAACGAGAGAAAAAAAAAATCCTACAGATACAATAGGGCCTTCGCACTGTCAGTGCTCGGGCCCTAATAAGTGTCAAATCAGCACAGTGTCAGTTTACAGCAGGGAGGCGGGACATAGCTGAGATCTAATCATTCATTGGCTACTGAATGATTTAGTGCCTTACATCAGTGGAGGTAAGTGTCATTAACAACTTAATCATATATGATAAAGCACGGAGCGATATTCTGCAGACCCCCTGCAGAAGAACTTTTCAAAATTCCTCCTGTCTGGTAGATGCAACAGAGCACTGCGCACCAAAACCATAACACTGTCAGAGACAGTTTCATCTTTCAGACCGTCACGTTGCTGAACTTTCAGTAGTCATAGAGGGTTATATTCCACAACCTTTGTGCAATATCTTCATGACTGTAAATATTAGTTCTGTCTTGGATATAGTGTACATAAACTTAGCGCACAAATTAAGGACATTTGTGATTGATAAATTGGAGGCAGTGTGATGGTGTGAGGTAGCATCTCCCTCACTGGAAAAACAAGGCTCATCATCAATTGAGGTCATGTAAATGCAGAGAGAGTACGTGGCAATCCCATACCTCCACAGTCTGGTCCTCCAAGATGACAACGCTCATCCTCACAGAGCAGAGTTTATCAGAGACCAACTCCAGAATTTGGGAGTGGCGTGTCAGGATTTGACATTTCCCCCAGTTTCAGTTCTGTCTTGACCCTCCTGTTTCCCATCTGCCCTGATTGTCTGCACCTGTGTCTCGTTATGCTCTGTATATATCTAGTCTTGTCTTTCCTCTGCTCCTCGCTGGTCCATACTGTTTGCTCCTTCCATGTTCTCCTCATCAGTTCTACGGCAGGGGTGCTGAATACGGCACAACAATTTGCCTCTTCCACTAATATCTCTAACTCCAACTCGTCAAATTTCATTTTGCGCTCGCAAAAGACACGCAACACCTCATTTAAATACTGCGGTTTGCACCTGTTATCAATTGCGCACGCAATCTTAGTTGATCACCCGCAAAACACACAACAGCACGTGCAAACTTTTTCAGTGCACACGCAATTTAGTACTCTTTATTTAGGATCTTAGTAAATCAGGCCCTAAGTGTTAAATCAACATCATATCTCCTCCGTCTTCTCTCAAGGCAGATGTCACCATTTCAAGAGTCTGGTTCCTATTAAGGTTTTTTCCTGATAAAAAGTAATCGTTTCTCTCCACCCCTTCATCCCGTGGACGCTCAAGAGGGAGAACTGAAATTGAGGATTCATTTCTTTGGTATTGCTTCTGTATATTATAAATACCTTTTATCATAAATTGGACTATATTGAATTCAATTGGACACACTGAAATGAATCAGATTATAAAATAGACTATTTAATTTAGCTGGAAATGTTACTGTTGATGTTAATGTTTACCTCTAAAGTCCTCGACAGTTGTTATGATTGGGTGCAACGTAAATAAACAGTTGCCGTGAAAAATGTGATAACCTTGATGCTTATGTGATTTTTAAAACAATTCAACTCAATTTTATTTATATAGTGTCTATTACAACAGAAATTGTCTCTAGGCGCTTTCCAGAGACCCAGAACATGACCCCTGAGCAATTATTACATTAACATAAACAGTGGCAGGTAAAAAAAACTCCCCTAGTGGGAGAAAAACCTTAAACCAAACAGTGGCAAGGAAAACCCCCCTTAAGGAGGGAAGAAACCTTGAGCAGAACCTGGCTCATAAGGGGGGACCCTCCTGCCGGAGGCCAGCTGCGCAGAGCAGAAAAAGAAAAAAAGGAGTGAGAGAATGAAAAACAGAGAAATGAGAGACACAGACACAATTGCCAGTTAGTGATACACAGGAACGACTATACAAGCAGATGTAGAGTAAGTAAGTAAGTAAGTAAACTTTATTTATCCAGCGCCCTTCACAGACCATGGTCACAGAGCGCTTCACAATAAAAATAAAAACACAGTTAAGAGATACAAACAAATTTAAGATTAAAAGGCCAAGACAACACATTTACAATCATAACAGCCCCAAGACAATTAGGCAAACGCCTGCACAAATAAAAAGGTCTTTAGTTGCCTTTTGAAGGAGTCAACAGACTCCATGGAAGGCAGAGAGAGCGGAAGATCGTTCCAAAGCCTGGGAGCAACGGCCTGGAAGGATCGGTCTCCTCTGGTCCGGAAGCGAGTACGAAGAACCATCAGCAGATTCTGATCCACAGACCTCAGAGCCCGAGCTGGGGTGTAGGGCTGGATCAGATCGCTGATGTAAGGTGGAGCCTGACCATGCAAAGCTCTGAAAGTTAAAACCAGAATTTTAAAATTGATCCTAAAGGAAACTGGCAGCCAATGAAGAGCTTTGAGGATAGGGGTTATGTGTGACCTCCTATTAGAGCGGGTCAGAATTCTTGCTGCGGAATTTTGCACTAGCTGCAGGCGAGACAGCTCCTTCTTGTTTAGACAAGAGAACAAACTGTTACAGTAGTCCAAACGCGAAGACACAAATGCGTGAATGACCAGCTCCAAATCATTTTTCGACAACATTTTCCTGAGTTTAGAAATATTCCTCAGATGAAAGAAGCAGTTCCTTGTCAGCTGTTTGCAGTGTTGCACTAATGACATGTCTTTGTCAAACACAACACCCAGGTTTCTTAGGCTCGGTTTAACAGACTGGCCCAAGTCACCCAAATACTGGTTAATCCCAGGAATGGAGTCATCAGGGGCAATAACCAGGCTTTCAGTTTTGTCCATGTTTAGCTGCAAGGTGTTCACACTTAGCCATTGATTAATCTCCACCAAGCAATGAACTAAGGAATTTAGCCTGTGGAGCTCAGTAGGCTTAAAAGAGCAGTACAGCTGAATATCATCCGCAAACAAGTGGTAGGAGACATCAGGAAATCTCTGGATGATTTTTCCCAAGGGGATCAAATACAACAAAAATAATAAAGGACCCAAAACAGAACCTTGGGGGACTCCACACAAAAGATCTGCTGACCCAAACCTTATTTGGTTAGCTGTGACACTAAAGCTACGCCCAGAGAGGTATGACGAGAACCAATGAAGAACTGAACCTGACAGTCCTACTTCATCCCTCAGCCTTCTCAACAGGATTTGGTGGTCGATGGTGTCAAAGGCTGAGGACAGATCTAAGAGAACTAGAACAGTGCATTTTCCCGAATCAGCAGACATCATAATGTCACTGGACACTTTCAGCAAGGCTGTCTCCGTAGAGTGATGTTTGCGGAAACCAGACTGAAATGTCTCATGGATGTTGTTTTGATCCAGGAATAATGACAGCTGCTCAGAGACCACCTTCTCTAGGATCTTGGACAAGATTGGTAGCTTAGAGATCGGTCTGAAATTACTGAGGACAGTCGGGTCTAAACCTGTCTTTTTGAGTAAAGGCTCCACTATTGCATGCTTAAATGCATTGGGAAACACACCGGAGGACAGAGAGAGGTTAACCATTTTCGTAACCCAGGGGCCAATTACCTCAAACACTTTCACAAAAAGCCTACACGGAAGGACATCCGATGAGCAAGAGGAGAGTTTCATCTTGGTCACAAGTGCTGAGCACTTGTGACCACTTGTGAATGTAGAGGAGCCATGATGTCAGCAAGCAGGTGAAAGCAAGCAGTGGGCTGATCAGAGGGGGGACTGCAGGTCAGCATGCAGCTCCTTAAGCTCTGGCCTGCAAACATGCACAAAAGAGAAAAAGAGGGGGGGCAGACCAGGACAACAAATTACGAGAACGACGGTCAAAAATGATGCTGATGAGATACTTATAATTAATAAAAAATGGAAGAGGAGAAGAGAAGAAGGGTGAGAGGCACCACCCAGTGGATCATGTCGGTGTCCCCCTGCAGCATAGACCTATAGCAGCATATCTACCACGAAGCTATGTTTATAGTGTTGTTTTTTAGCTGCAGCTATTACTACTGACTCTAACACACTAGAGTTTACACTAACTAGAGGTTTACTGAACACTAACTAAAGGTTTACTGAACACTAACTAGAGGTTTACTAAACACTAACTGTAGGCTTTACTAAACAGAAACGTTTTAAGTTTGGTTTTAAAGGTGGAGGTGGTGTCAGCCTCCTTAACCCAGATTGGAAGTTGGTTCCATAGTAATGGTGACTGATAGCAGAATGTAATGGGAAAAAAGGAGCGGCTGTCCTTTGGTTGATTCACAATGCTAATAGAGACTTTCATGAGGTTCTGTCAGCAAACACAATCGATAAATGGCCCTTATTTTGGCAAGGTTGCCGCTTGTACTTTTTAATTTGGCAGGTTGCTACCGATGAATTCGGTCCTCGTGTGTTGCTGTCCAGCCTATGGTCTTTCAAAAAGCAGCCTCACATCACGTTTGCGGAATCATAACCACTGTCTTTGAGTGGTTACTTGTGAAATCAGGTCTTAAACATTATGGAAGTAGTAAGGGGTACCTTTTATTGCCCATGTGATTTCTTTTAATGTTTTTTTGGCTTAATTTTTGTCAAATGAATAAAGAATAAAATAAATGATTAAAAGAGGGGATGCTAACTTTTGTACAACGATATACCAAACAAAGTCTATGCGCAAGTGACAATCCAACAATATAAAGTAGTTATAAACTGTTGACTCATTAGGAAACATTCCTTTAATAAATTTCACACAAACACCATCTAATGATCCTACATAAGTCCACTGGTTGCAGTTGAGCAGGAATAGAAACTGGAATCTGCTGTTCCTTGTCAGTACTTAACAGCTAGAAAAGAATCAAAGCTCATCTGTCCGCCCCTGTGATTTGCTGACAGCTGCCGTGATTTCTGATAGGTCTATAGCCCTCTGGGTATGTGCCATCAAAATGACTCTCTGTAGCTGACACCCATGAGATGCCTCTCTGCTGCTCAAACTCTTTGCCCGCTTGACCTTGTTCGCCAACATCAGCAATGAGTTTTAGTATTACAGCAGTCTTGCGTTTGGCTCACTGGCCAAGGAGGACTCTTTATGGCCCACTTTAGGGAGAACCTCCAGCATACAATATGGAGTGCATCAATTATTTTCATCCCCATAAAAAAAACAAAAAACAAACTGCAGCTCTATACTCACAGCGTCTTTACTGGCAGCTGATAAAAAAAATACAAGGAAGCAAGGTCAGGCCATGTTAGGGTAATAAACCTATGGACTTTTGTTTTCTCTTCACTGCTTCTAAAGTCAACAGCAGGTTTTGCTGTTAAGTTTGTACAATTATTCAGTCCAAACAATGCCATGTGGAGGCATACTAAACAGTAATGTATTTAAAACCAAAACTTGTGTAGGCAGCACAATTTGCATAAATCAAACATGCACTTGTCATGTTGCATGGTAATTATACTCATATTAATGAATATTAATGTTGAATTTGGAAGAGGTTCTTAAAAGCTGTGATAAAATCTGTTACTGCTTTATGTGGTTCTGCATGGTCGTATTGTAAAACAGATGGCTGCAAGACACATGCTCCAGACATCCACTGGAGTTACAGCTCTATCGTCTAAGCAATGCGAAACCCAGATCAGTCACTTATTCACAGTAACGTTAGATTATGATGTCTTTATAATCATTTTAGACTTTCAGTGAAGAAATCCATCACAGTAAAATAAATTAAGAATAAAAACATACAATTTGTTTCACGTCTGAAATACACAAATGTGTGTTTAACAACTGAATTGAAATCAATGAGAAAAAAATCTGCTATATTGATGATAGTCCCTGAGAAGAACAGTAAAAGTAAATGTGAGAATGAATGCAGTTTTTCTTTATTAACATTTATTATTTATTTATTGACTTATTGTCCCAACAGTTTCTGATTAGGGTTTGTGTTTAGCATTCAACTACCACTATTTGTTGTTGACATAAGGAGGGAAAATGTTTCATAAATTAAACAACTGAAAATTTAAACAGGGAAAATTGTCACTTTAATGATGTATGGGAACACAATCTTGGATGTTTTATCTGTTTTCCACATATTGAAACAATATGTGGAAAATGAGGACAGTGTGACAGTGAAAATACATCACTGACATGTTTAGGTCAAAATCCTACAGCGATACTTGACAAAAGCTTCTTTTTACAGCTCTGTCGGTGGAACCTGGTTTTTGGGGACTGAGTAAGACTCAACTCCTGGTGGGCAGTGGTGGGATAGGTCATCCCTGGGACCTGGTGGTGCTGGTAGGGACCAGATGGGGGGCAGTTTTGCTGTAGTGGTGGATTGGGGTTGTATGCTTGGGTGGATCCTTCTGACCTGACACCTGGCCTCCTGGGGGGATCCCTGGTCAGATTTCCAGGAGATGCTGGGGGGCAGCTCTGGACTCTGCCCTGTGGGTCTGCTTCCTCCTTTCTGCTCCCTCCATGGATCCTGGGGTGATTCCACTTTCCACCGGCTGGGGAGTGGGGCCCATTGCCTACACTAACCTGTATCCATAGGAGGGCTGACCGGCTGGATGGTTTTTGATCGATGGATAGGAAATCTAGTCCACTGTGGGCGGTTTGCTGCTTGACACTGACCCAACACGCCAGAACTAACTGCGATTCAGCCTGAAATTCTGCTTTCAGTTACGAGTTATTGCTGAACTCATGCAGAGGTCAACATCACCGCTTTATGTGTCTCTTCAGCTCTGCTATTGCACAAATCGGGGGGTCAAGAGGGTTGGTGAAGGGTACTTCACTCTCACATAAGCACAAGAAAACTTACATTTGCTGCAAGAGCAAATTACATATCAAACAAAAGTGTTTCCTTTGCCAACATCAACAATAACCCACCAGATATATGCAGAGAGTTTTAAAAGAAAAAAAGACATTCAACTCTATGTCACTCTCCAGCAGTGTTCAGCAGCTCTTTTGAGAGCTTTGTGCTTCCATCCAAACATCCATTCCTCCATTATCTATACCCTCCTAATCCAATGCAGGGTTATGGGACCTGCTGAAGCTTACTCCAGCTCTGTTTGGGCTAAAACCAGGGGTACACTCTGGACAGGTCACCATTCTATCGCTGTGTAACATACAGGCAAACACCACACCAATTAAAGTAATGCATATGTTTTTGGACCGTGGGAGGAAGTCGGAGTATACAAAGAGAACCCACACAAGTACAGGGAGAACATGCAGACCTAACAGGAAAAGGGCCAGCCAGGATTCAAACCAGGAACCTTTTTGCCATGAAGCAACCATTAAGCCACCATTGCTGCCACATCCAAACATAGCTTTGAAGACCTGTTTTTAATCTGTCTTTCTGCTTTTCCCTTTAGGGTTTATCAGTGTGGACCATGTATTTCTATTTTATGTCTTCTGCATTTCCTTCTGTCACACCAACCAAATGCATGTCCTTTTTCACTGCATTCAGAAATATTTTCTGTAGGCTTCACCTTTCTCCTGCCTGGCAACTCCATTTCCAGCATATATTAATGTATTTACTATCTATTCTCCTTGTGTGTAGAAACATAATGACGTCACAATGAACAATTTTCTGTTTGTTTCTCTGATGTGCTTATTTTTAATGCTACCCATACTGTATGTCTCATTCCCAAAGTAAATCGCTGATGTTTTTATACAACATGACTCTTGAACCCAAAATTGGTAAAAATGTCTTCTACACAATTTACTCCAGACTGTTTCTCCAGCTTTGGACAGTTTCTCTGCTCAGCAGCGTGGCCTAATGGCTCAACAGCGCCTAGAAGACTTTGTGCCTGAAGCCCCAAGATAAGGTTTGACGTACATGCATGGAAATCGGTACACACCTGTATCATGTCGCAACTTAAAGAAAAGTCTCTTGGCGCCATGGCCGAAATCGAACAGGAAGTCAACCATTTTGAATTAATCGTGTCATTTTGGCACAATTTATGCCATTTCTTCGGCCGCTTCTTCGCCCGAACGTATACATCAAAATGTGCGTCTCGATCCTGCGACGATAGGCATTACTTTTCTCAGTCAAAAGTGTTACCGTGGCCACGATAGACGCCAAAAAGCGCACCCCCTTGATCTGATTGGTCCATATTTGATAGTTCCTACTTTCCGCCATAACTTTTGAATGGTTTGACATGGTGTCATCGGATTCGGTTTTGAGTCCTTGAACATAATTGGTGCAAATTAGCCCCGCTCCTTCTTTTGATTGGTCAATATTTGGTAGTCCATATTTTCTGCCATAAGTTTTGAATGGTTTGACATATAAAGTCGTGGGTGGTGTCATCTGACTCGGTTTTGAGTACTTGACCTTCATTGGTATGAATTAGCCCCGCCCCTTCCGCTAATTGGTCAATATTTGCTAGTCCCTACTTTCTGCTATAACTTTTGAATGGTTTGACATAGAGAGTCGTGTGTGGTGTCATCTGACTCGGTTTTGACTCCTTGACCATAATTGGTGCAAATTAGCCCCGCCCCTTCTTCTGATTAGTCAATATTTGATAGTCCCTATTTTCTGCTATAACCTTTGAATGGTTTGACATAGAGAGTCGTGGGTGGTGTCATCTGACTCGGTTTTGAGTCCTTGACCATAATTGGTGCAAATTACCCCCGCCCCTTCTTCTGATTGGTCGATATTTTTTATAGTTCATATTTTTTGCCCTAACTTTTGAATGGTTTGACATAAAGAGTCATGGGTGGTGTCATCGGACTTAGTTTTGAGTCCTTGACCTTCATTGGTGAAAATTGCACACGCGAGGGCCCGTTCATCGCTGCTTGCAGCTTTAATTTTGTCTTATGATGGGTTTTTTTTTTTCAGGGAAGTTAGTTTTTCTAACTTCAAAGATGTGGCTAATTTATCAACACTGAGCCTTGTCGTCTGATGAACATTCACGTAAGTTCACGTAAAAACCAGGTATGAACAACACAGCACTCAAGTCCAAACTTTACATATTTGGCAACCTTCCCACCGAGGGAGAACGTGGGCTCTTATTGTGAATGAGTAGAGAGAGCATATATACTGTATGAGAGGAAGTTATGATGGTTCCATGGAGCTGTCTTGATTGAGTTGGAACACACTGGAATAAAAAGATCGGAAATACCTTCCATGTGCTCCTGCCATCTTCCACAAGAAAATATCGACTCAGGTATCAGTTCAGGTCGACAAATATTTTCAAATAAATCTTGCATACAGTGGGGAGAACAAGTATTTGATACACTGCCGATTTTGCAGGTTTTCCCACTTGAAAAGCATGTAGAAGTCTGTAATTTTTATCATAGGTACTCTTCAACTGTGAGTGATGGAATCTAAAAAAAAATCCAGAAAATCACATTGTATGATTTTTAAGTAATTAATTTGCATTTTATTGCATGACATAAGTATTTGATACATCAGAAAAACAGAACTTAATATTTGGTACAGAAACCTTTGGTTGCAATTACAGAGATCAGACATTTCCTGTAGTTCTTGACCAGGTTTGCACACACTGCAGCAGGGATTTTGGCCCACTCCTCCATACAGATCTTCTCCAGATCCTTCAGGTTTCGGGGCTGTCGCTGGGCAATACGGACTTTCAGCTCCCTCCAAAGATTTTCTATTGGGTTCAGGTCTGGAGACTGGCTAGGCCACTCCAGGACCTTGAAATGCTTTTTACAGAGCCACTCCTTAGTTGCCCTGGCTGTGTGTTTCGGGTCGTTGTCATGCTGGAAGACCCAGCCACGACCCATCTTCAATGCTCTTACTGAGGGAAGGAGGTTGTTTGCCAAGATCTCGCGATACATGGCCCCATCCATCCTCCCCTCAATACGGTGCAGTCGTCCTGTCCCCTTTGCAGAAAAGCATCCCCAAAGAATGATGTTTCCACCTCCATGCTTCACGGTTGGGATGGTGTTCTTGGGGTTGTACTCATCCTTCTTCTTCCTCCAAACACGGCAAATGGAGTTTAGACCAAAAAGCTCTATTTTAGTCTCATCAGACCACATGACCTTCTCCCATTCCTCCTCTGGATCATCCAGATGGTCATTGGCAAACTTCAGACGGGCCTTGACATGCACTGGCTTGAGCAAGGGGAAATTTCGTGCGCTGCAGAATTTTAATCCATGACGGCGTAGCGTGTTACTAATGGTTTTCTTTGAGACTGTGGTACCAGCTCTCTTCAGGTCATTGACCAGGTCCTGCCGTGTAGTTCTGGGCTGATCCCTCACCTTCCTCATGATCATTGATGCCCCACGAGGTGAGATTTTGCATGGAGCCCCAGACCGAGGGAGATTGACCGTCATCTTGAACTTCTTCCATTTTCTAATAATTGCGCCAACAGTTGTTGCCTTCTCACCAAGCTGCTTGCCTATTGTCCTGTAGCCCATCCCAGCCTTGTGCAGGTCTACAATTTTATCCCTGATGTCCTTACACAGCTCTCTGGTCTTGGCCATTGTGGAGAGGTTGGAGTTTGTTTGATTGAGTGTGTGGACAGGTGTCTTTTATACAGGTAACGAGTTCAAACAGGTGCAGTTAATACAGGTAATGAGTGGAGAACAGGAGGGCTTCTTAAAGAAGAACTAACAGGTCTGTGAGAGCCGGAAGTCTTACTGGTTGACAGGTGATCAAATACTTATGTCATGCAATAAAATGCAAATTAATTACTTAAAAATCATACAATGTGATTTTCTGGATTTTTTTTTTAGATTCCATCACTCACAGTTGAAGAGTACCTATGATAAAAATTACAGACTTCTACATGCTTTTCAAGTGGGAAAACCTGCAAAATCGGCAGTGTATCAAATACTTGTTCTCCCCACTGTATTAAACCTTAGCTGCAAAGACAAACAGTGACCAGAAACTGTCAAGTACACAGTGCATTTGTGTCACTGGAATTTGTATGTCTGTTAGTTTGCATGGGTCAGGCATATAAACAATGCTAGAAAAACAGACAAGCCACCAAGCAGCAGGCATATATTTGACATGATTTTCGTGAATGCTTTAGCTTGCATACATATTGCAAGCGTGCAGTAGAAGTACCCCCCCCCCCCCCCCCACACACACACACACACACGCGCACACACACACAAACAGAACAGTGACAGTGCCAGCTCATGACATTTCTGAGCTCGCCGTGGGGACGAGTGGTCGAGGGTTGGCGGTGGGCTAAGTGCTCGTCTGTAGGCCTGAGATAACGGCTGTCACCTCCCCAAGTCGTCCAAACACACACAGAAAAACAGAGCCACACATAAAACGGAAAATATGCAGTGTCTCACTGGTCCACAATTAAACCATCCATCCGCTGTGACAATGAATGAAGTCAGCCGTCCATTCAGCGGCGCTCAGTATCAGCTGCGTCGCTCAGCCTCTCGTTGGCGCTCTATTGTTGCCTTGTCCGGAGGGGAATTGCTTTAACAGTTGCTAGAACTACGTGGCCTGTGAATGGAGCAGGTTTATGGCCGTGTTTCTGTTTTCCAGTCTTTTAAGCTGACATCTTTTAAAGTGAAATGGCAAAAGCAGCAATGACGCATTGCTTTTGGGCTATCAACACTGGCACATGTCGTGTGGATTGTCTTTCCTCACAAAATCCCTCAGTGTGTCATTGGCTCAATGCGTTGTCAAATGCGCGTGCGTGTGTCTGGTAACGACTTTCGAATTAAAACCAGTAAGAGTGATAAGGCTGTGAGAAGATGAGCGGAGGTGCACCAGTCACACACCGGCCTCGTTGCCTACTGCCACTTCCCTCTAACGTACCAACCTTTCTCAGGCAATCACTTATTTTCAGTCAAGCATGAACAAGGACACACACACACACACGCACACACACACGCACACGCACACACACACACACACACACACACACACACACACACACACACACACACACACACACACACACACACACACACACACACACACACCCACACAGAGGGAGGGAGTGGGAGTCATGGGGAGGGTGGGTGAGAAAGAATAATACCAATTTCCAGGCTCCATTGATTTCGACAAATGGCTGCACATTATGGTATGAGCGGTACAACAGGGATGATTTTCAAAATATATCCAGAAATGTTTGTTTTAGAACTACTGTGAGTGTCTTTACCTGCACATGTGTGTGTGTATGCATTCGCATTGCCTTGAAGGCCCATTTGTCAGTGCAGACCATAATTAAGGGAAAAGAGGAAGGGAAGAAAAAGTATCTGACCCCTTGTAAGTACATTTTTCTACATTCATTTGCCATATAATGTGATCTCATTTTCATCGCTGTCTATTGACTTTGATTGGAGTGACTCAACGATGGTGTCACAGCATCGTTCAAGGATTGCTACAATACCTCTGTATTATTCTACAGTTTGTTACAATTTAAATGTACTATTGAAGATGGAGCCAGAAGATTTCATTTTTTGAAACCATTATTTAGGCAAACCTCCATTATGGCAAATGGTCTAAGCCCCATTTCTGTATCATGATGCTCTTTACACTGTATCTAACGGCATGGTGTTTTGATGCCATGTTCGCACCATACATGTTGCTGAGTATTCTTCCAAAACAACTCAACTTTTCATCAATCCAGAAGAAAGTTCCCAGTCATGAAATGGAAGGATGGAGATCAAGCTGAAGGACTGACCTGTTCAACCAGTCCGACAATATTTTGACCTCTGCTGCTTATTGATCCACCTGTTCTTAATGTACACCACACAAAGTGTGTGTTTTAGGGCGCTCATCGGAAAACTTCACGTGCGTACTAATGTTTTTTGGAAAGCAGCTGCCTCCACAATTGTCTCCTGCCTTGTATACCCGGCCTTTCAATGACTTATCCAAAGGTGGACTCATGAACAGAGATATTTACTAATTCCCGTGATGCCTTCAAAGTTTTAGATGTTATTCATTGTTTCTTCTCAAGTCATAGATGGCGATTCAGTGTTGCATCCTTGGACTCAAGTGTCTCGATTTATGGACAACTTGTCAAACTGTGGATGCCTAAACACTTTAACATGAATCTGCATCCTTCTCTAACCTTCTGCAGCGTATTGTCTTCAGAGATCTCACATCTGAATATGCTTTTTATGAACAGCAAACAAATGTATTTTATCAATCAAAATAGCTCTAAACCACACCTCAAAACGATGTGTTATTATTGGACTCCAAATATCTTTTACTGAATTGGTCTGTTCTTCCACTTTCTTTTTCTAGTCACTGTATTTGTTTGAGACTACATGCATGCTAGCACGTGTGCAAACCTCCAGCAGGAAAGCATTCTGAATCTGTCTTTCGTACCTCCTCCCTTCGCCATAATCAGCGATCCCTCCGCGACCACGTTCTTGCCCCTCCTTCACTCTGTTATCCCGTCTGTCTTTATCATCTATCCATCCTCTCCCCACTGTTTCTTTCTGACTTCCTCAGCCGTCTCAGAACTCTCAGGTGGTTCAAGTCCATTACTTTGGGAGATAGAAAAACACTGCTGGGGTGTTCTGATTGAAGTCTATTAAAATTCATAAGCTGTGGAATAAGTCCAGAGATAAAAAAGAAAGAAAAAAAGAGAATAAAAAAAGCAGCAGCACAAATGAAGGGCAGCGTGGTGTATCTGGATGTTTATGTGCGTCAAGTGTTTATGAAGTTAGAGGAGAATCGAGTGAAGAAAGTGAGTGATAAATGCAGTGGTTACCTCCTCCAATTATTGCTATATTCTCCTGTCTATTTTCAGTCTTCTGAAATGTTCCTCCTTTACTCCAGATTGTCAAGACCTTTCAGTCTTTTGTCCATTCATTTCTGACATGCACAGAAACACCTGTTGTCTGAGGATAAAACACACGCTTGTATGTGTGGAGTACATTAAGAGCAGGTGGATCAATACGCAGCAAAGGTCACTGGAGAACGCGCTCAGACTGGTGAAACAAGTCAGGGCTTCAGCTTCATCCTCCTCCTTCCCTCTCATCAACTTGGATATATGATCAGGGAAAAACGCCTCATCCTTATTGCTGAAATCGAGGGTAGCACATCCAACAAAAACAACTGATGGCAGCACTGACAGGCCAGATGCCCCATTTTAGCACAACACCAGCCTTGTTAGAGGAAACACACCTGTTATTTAGCCACACAATACAACAATCTGTCCCTCTGCATCAAAACCCAGCTTTACTCTGACGGCTCTATAAAAGCAGGAGCTTTTTTTTCTGGATTGATGAGAATAAAAGAGGCTGCCTCTGTTAAATAATGATGACCAAAGATGTCTCAGTGATTCAGCCGAGGCTGAGGTGTGATAAATGTACAGACTACGTAGATGGTTTACCTGCAATTTTTAACTTTATCTGCAATGAGGATGAAGAACTTGGTGATGAAGTGCAGGCATGGACTGCAGCTTAAACGCTGCAACAGTAATCAAAGATTACACACACGTTCAACAATTATTAAATCCTGAATGTTAGAATCTATGTTTGCTTGGCTCATGTAAACCTGTAGAGGTGTTAAGAGATCTCCTACCACAAGATCTTGCAATAAGAATGACAATCTACCATATCTTCTGCACAATAAGGCGCACCTAAAAGCCTTTCATTTTCTCAAAAACGGCAGTGCGCCTTATATAGGATCATTATGGTAATTTCTGTTACTGTAGTCAGGGGGATTTTGGGTACTGTAGTCGGTGTCGCCAAAGTAACGGCGCAAAAAACGGTAGTAACAGCTGTTTCACAACGGCAGGAATTGCCACAGATGTTCAAAACAACAGCAGCGACCCCGACTTGCATAATGGTGACTGATAAGACGAAGCCGGGACCATTGGATGCTGCACTCATCCAGCTGAAGATTTCAAGGGATTTGGGGAGGGGGAATCAACTGGAAAAGTTCCCCTCCGTGTTTTTTTTTTGGGAAAGAAAAAAGTTTTCAAAAAGCTGGTTTTTATTTTGTTTGACTTACGGTTCTTTTGTTGTTGTTGTTGTTTTTTTTTTTTGCATTTCCTATAGCATTTTGTAGCATTTCCTGTAGCGCAGCTCCATCAGGTAGATACATAACTCAACCCCAGCCACTATAATAAAGTATCTTACCGTATATTCTGTGTGCCTTAAAATACGATGCGCCTTATGGTGCGGAAATTACGGTATACACAAAAAGCAAGCCAGTGTTTCCAACTAAAATGTTTTGTCACAATATTTCAGAGATTTCAGACCTTTCAGCAACATACTTTTCATAAAAGTGGCTAGTGAAGAATCTTGTGACTTTTATCAGCTGTTATTGAAGACTTTTATAAACTCTATATAAACTCTGGCTCTGCAGTTGCGCCAACATCAAGCCAGAACCCCGCCATGTCCAGACTGCAATGTGTCATGCATCTGTGAAGCTACCACTGGCTGATCTTGCAGTGGCCCAAGGCCACTGAATAATAATAATAATAATTAAAGCTGCAAGCAGCGATGAACGGGCCCTCGTGCGTGCAATTTTCACTAATAAAGGTCAATGACTCAAAACTAAGTCCGATGACACCACCCACGACTCTTTATGTCAAACCATTCAAAAGTTAGGCGCTTTTTGGCATCTATCGTCGCCACCGTAACGCTTTTGAATGAGAAAAGTAATGGCCGTCGTCGCAGGATCGAGACGCACATTTTGATGTACAGTATAACAAACCTGGGTGCACGTTACGGTTCGGGCCGTATTAACGGCCGAAGACATGGCTTAAATTGCGCCAAAATTACACGATTAATTCAAAATGTTCAACATGGCCGACTTCCTGTTCGGTTTCGGCCATGGCGCCAAGAGACTTTTCTTTAAGGTGCAACATGATACAGGTGTGTACCGATTTTCGTTCATGTACGTCAAACCATATTGTGGGGCTTGAGGCACAAAGTTTTTTTCTGTATGGACCAATCAGATGAAAGGGGGGCGCGCTTTTTGGCGTCTAGCGTCACCACGGTAACGCTTTTGACTGAGAAAAGTAATGCGCGTTGTCGCAGGATCGAGACGCACATTTGATGTATAACACACCTGGGTGCACGTTATGGTTCGGGTTGTATTAACTGCCGAAGGAATGGCATAAATTGCGCTAAATTTCACGATTCATTCAAAATAGCTGACTTCCTGTTCGGTTCGGCCATGGCGCCAGGAGAGTTGCGACAGCGACATGATACAGGTGTGTACTTATTTTCGTGCATGTACGTCAAACCGTATTGTGGGGCTTGAGGCACAAAGTTTTCTATGGGGCGCTGTTGAGCCATTTTGCCACGCCCATTAATGCAAACCATTAAATATCACATTTTTTGCCAGGCCTGGCTTGCATACAAAATTTGGTGACTTTTGGGGCACGTTTAGGGGGGCAAAAAGGCCCTCCTTTCGTCGGAAAAAAAAAAAGAAAGAAGAAAAAAAATTCCTACAGATACAATAGGGCCTTCGCTCTGTAAGTGCTCGGGCCCTAAAAACGAGAAAAACGAGAAAAACAAGAACGAGAAAAATTCCTACAGATACAATAGGTCCTTCGCACTGTCCCTGCTCGGGCCCTAATTTTTCAATATGGCAGCACATATACTCAGGATAAAGGAGGGTTGGAATTGTGAATTCTGTATTGGTAGAGTTTTGTTTGTATCGTATACGGTACAAGAAAAAAAATGGAAAAGAGGTAACCCCAAAAAACCCTGGGTAGTTTATACATTATTAAAATATTTGCAGTCGTAAAACATTTCCAAATAAACTTGCATTGTTTTAACGGCCTGACAAATAAAATACTTTTTTTCACAAATCACTCTCACCTCTGAAGTTAATTTGAAAGTACTGTGTATATCCTTGTTTTGTCCTCGTCAACCCAGAATTGTGTATTCTATCTTGGGTTTAGTACCATCCCACAACTATATTAACCTGTGAGGTCAACAAACATTACCTTAAATTCATTCTGAGCAAATCAGTCATTTCAGATGTTTCTATCAGTACCACGGTAGTTTGGTCACCTAACCATCACAGCCTGTTCCCCTAAAGTGTTTAGTAGCTGCTGGCAGTGGTTCCATTTTTTATTAGCTCTTATTTCACATCTTGGATGACAAGTTTGGCAAAAATGCTAAGCGCCAAGTAGCTACAGTGATGAATTCTAGCTGTTAACACAGTTTTTACAGATATCACTCTAAAGTACACACCCCTGATTATGACCAAAGTTGTTACTTTATATAATTTTACCTGATAGTTTTACATGAAAAACTACTAGGGGTACAGCTGTGAGGGATGTGAAATGTATACTCAAAAGTGAACTGCCAAAGTTTGCCAACGAACACCTTGTTAAATCATAATGCTACTGGGAAAGTTTTGTGGACTGATGAAACAAAAGTTCAATTGAAGAATACTCAGCACTATGTAAAGTGCAAGAGAGACACAGCTTACATCATCCACCAGCTGAAACTTAGTAGAAGTTGGGTCATTCAACAGGACAATGAATGGCAAGTAGATCTACCACATAGGTAGAATTGTGGAAAACCTAAATGTCACAGAAACACTTGTAACGGAAAACAGATCAAACGTCCCAGAAACCTTTGTAAGATTCTTGTTTTTTTTACAGACATGTTGACAGTCCCGTTTAGCAGAAAAGTGTAATAGAAACACTTTTTCCACATCATTGGATGTGACGCAGTCAAACAAACTACCAACTGTATTCTCTTATACCATGTGGCTAACTTAGCTCTACTTTAATATGACAAAACCTACACTGCAACATGTCAAGTTCAACCTGCAGGTGCTTTTAAAGACATGTCTACCACATCACAATAAGCAGTTAAAACTGTCTAAAATGCAAAAGTGTGAAGTTGTAGCTCTCACTGTCAGTTTGACAAAGTCCTTAGCTACAGATCATATAAAACAAGCTTTAATCTTCAGAGTCAGTACAACCTACATAAAATTGCTTTATTTGGATTTTCAGAGAATTTCTCACTTCATAAGAATTAACGATGGTAATCTTTAACAAAATGAGTGTGTAGGCTGAGATACATGCCTCATTGTAAATAACTTTTTACTTAGAAAATGTACCCAGTTTGAGCAAATATTCAGGAAAAGAGACCTGTAAAGGTTGAGATGTGGTATTTTGTGATGACGCTGCAACTTTTTGAAGCTGAGTCATCACCACAGTGGGTCTCGTCTGACATTAATATTTTTTGTAAACACGAATGAAGTGACCTTTTTTCCCTATAAACACCTCTGCGCAACACATACAACTGGACAAAACATTCACTTTGAGCATTATTCAACATTATTTAACACACTCTCATATAAATAGTTTTAACATAATTGAAATTCCAAAAGTTAAATCCATCCATCCATATTCCACCGCTTATCCGGAACCGGGTCGCGGTGACCATAGGTGAGAGTAGGTGCGTAGATTGACCGGTAAATCGAGAACGTCGCCACCACGACGGTCCGGTACACCGACCGCATAACTGCGGACGCTGCACCGATCCGTCTCTCAATCTCCTGCTCCATCTTTCCCTCATTCGTGAACAAGACCCCGAGATACTTGAACTCCTCCACCTGAGGCAGGACTTCTCCACCCACCCGGAGAAGGCATGCCACCCTTTCCCGGTGAAAAACCATGGCCTCGGTTTTGGAGGTGCTGATTCTCATCCCTGCCGCGTTGCACCTGAATTCAAATCGCCCCAGTGCATGCTGAAGGTCCCGGTCCGATGAAGCCAACAGGACAACGTCATTGGCAAAAAGCAGAGATGAATTCCTGTGGTTCCCAAACCGGATCCCTTCCGGCCCCTGGCTACGCCTAAAAATCCTGTCCATAAAAATTATGAACAGGACTGGTGACAAAGGGCAGCCCTGCCGGAGTCCAACATTCACCGGGAACAAGTCTGACTTACTGCCGGCAATGCGAACCAAACTCCTGCTCCGATCATATAGAGACCGGACAGCCCTTAATAGAGGGCCCCGGACTCCATACTCACTGAGCCCCCACAGAATGGCACGAGGGACACGGTCAAATGCCTTCTCCAGATCCACAAAACACCTGTGGACTGGTTGGGCAAATTCCCACGAACCCTCGAGCACCCTGCGGAGGGTATAGAACTGGTCCAGTGCCCCACGAACGGGACGAAAACCGCATTGTTCCTCCTGGATCCGAGGTTCAACTATCGGTCGTATTCTCCTGTCCAGTACCATGGTGTGTAGACTTTCCTGGGGAGGCTGAGAAATTAGAGTTAAAAGAGTTAAATCCTTATTTCATAATTTTTATTACTTTAAACTATGGAAGAAAAAGGAATTGCAGAGGTGGAAAGAGGACGTACCAAGAGCGTGTGTTTCAAGTTGCTATGGACGTTGACATTTAAAGTATCTATAAAGATGCCGTTGTCTTTTACATATTATATTTTTCTCTGCTTCTATTTGGCATATTTTATGTCCAGGTGGAATACTTACATTTTCGCAAAGTTGACTCTAGTGAGTATGTGTGGTTATACAAGTCATCCATTTTTAAATGGTCATGGTTTATATTAACTGTTGATTAAAATGGAAAACCCCCTGGATCTATTTTTTTACATTAGAGACTACCTTTTATCCAGCCATACGGGTAAAAAGGGCCACATATGATCATGTGACATTACACCTCTCTCTCTTCACATACAAAGTTTATCAAATGTTAAAGATACAGTCCAGTCCACCAACTGGTCCAAAACGGTAACTGGACTGGTTAATGGACGGGCCTCACTGTGGTCACGAACTGTCCTCGACCGAGGCGTAACATAATTTATTTTCCCTACCAGGGCTTGTTTTGTGTTTTATGTCTTTCTCTCTTACTGACTTTTTCCTTTTTTTCAGCCTGATAGCAGCCTCTTTAACTCTTTCTCTATCTGCTTTATTGGTCTCGAAGTAACAGGGAAATGGACTGCATGTGGACAGTTCACTTATGTTCCGTCGATGTAAATACTTTTGAGCCCCTGAAAATAGATTATGTTTTCTTAAAATGGCCAGAGGTTTTAGTCGCAGTACCGCTGGACCGGACATGACTATGCTGTAGGTGCAGTCGATCAGGCGCAGTTTGGAAAACGTTGCGTGTGTGTGAGGTTAGCTGACCACCTGAAGGCGATGAATTAGCAAGTATTGGCATGAATTGTGTTTTTCATATTTTAAGTTGACAATGGTAGGATTCATTGGGTTGACATTCTGAAAGAGTGGTCCATGGACATGATTTTCACAAAACTTAATCAAAGCTGAAGGTGGTCCAACAGCATCTCAGGGTCTGTGGCACTTCCAGCTGATGTTCTGGATGTTCCCAGCCTCACTGCTGCCCAAAGCTTTGCAGAGAAGCTTGAGTTTATCTTGTTTTCACATATACTGTATCTCAAATACCCCTTTTATTGTTGCCTGTTTGTCTCTTCATCCCCTGTGTTTCTGATGAGTCTCTGTCACCCCTTCATTTGTCCCTCCACAGCACTGGCATCATACCATCTGGATTTGACACACACATTTGTTTAGTCCCCATTGTGCTAAGTGGATTCATGTGTCTGTAATATATGGAAGGAAAGCCGGTTGCATGAGGTGGGGGGTAAGCTGTGTGAGTCGGGAAGGGGAGAAGTGCAGAGCGATGGATGATTGATCCAAACAGAGCGCACTAAAACAGTGACAATAAGAGAGTGAAATGGAGAAAGTACGGAGAGGGAGTTGGCAAAACATATGCTGCTCTGTCTGCACCATCAATCTAAAGTTGTGAGCTCACCTGGAAATTGTCAAGCGTTAGCGTGCTCATGGCATTGTGTATATGTGTGTGTGTGTGTGTTAAAGTAACTGCCTGTAACTGTGATGAGTTTCCTCACGTCCAGTATACATATTCAGTGGAGGCATGCCTCTCCATCATCCCTGCATTTCCTGTGATCAGCGCCTGAGCCGCCGTTAACATATGACACCCGCGTCCTCAAGTGTGTGTCATTTGTCCTTGTGTCTTTTCCACAGCCCTGTGTTTGTTCGTTATCGTCATAAAGGCCTGTTTTTCACAACCACAGGATCAGCAACGTAGACATACAGTCATGAATGCCATCAGCCATGAAAAGGATGTGTGGCGGAGGATTTACTGGAAAATACGCAGTCTACACTTATGCAGCTCCCTTTTAACCTCATAGAGGTTTTACAAAGACCAACACAAAGCAACACAAAGGAGTTTGGGCAATTTTAGATCCTTGTTGGCTTGCTTTTACCACACTGTGTGAGAGTTGCACCGAGTTCCCACCGGGTGCTGGGACTTCAAAGTCTGGGCTGCGAGTCACCAGCGGATGGTCCCACCACAAGCACAGCAGAGCATGTACTGAGTGTACCTTGGCCTTTACTGCATCAATTTACAGATCAAGTTGGGAGGAAGTCAGACATAACAAAAGTGTAGATAATTCAAGCTCTACTCAAAATAAAACACAGCGAGCAGAACTCACAGATCAACATCATGTCTTTAGAGGCTTCAGGTAAACAGATCAGAGACCTCAACTGGGTCCAAGGAGAGGCCTGTTTTAGTCCAGATATACATCTTAAGACATTGTGAGGGATATGTCTTTAAATAAGTAGATTACTTCTTGATTCTCACATGATATCAGAAGTTTTACCTAATCTCACAAATTCAAGGCAGCACTCAGAAGCCTGAAAGACTAGAACTGAGCCTAGGGGAGTCTTCACATTTGATTTCATGAATTCCTGCGGAGCATGTATCCATTCTTACCAGAAACCTTCTATCTGTGAGGTAGGATGTGGACCAGATAAACACAGTTCCAGAGAGGCCAAACAGGTGCCTGAGTCTATTTACAATTTTGGGTGATCTACTGTATCAAAGGCTCCACTTGATCCAGTAGTACCAGGGTTAAAATCCTGTGTGAGTCCACGTTGCACCTGAGATCATTGGCGATTTAAGGATAAGGATTTAATTAAGGATTTTAAGGCCATCTATGTGGGTCATACTAAAACCACATTGAAATCACTTACAAAAATCATGCTTATTTAAAGCTGCAAGCAGCGATGAACGGGCCCTCGCACCCTTGTGCACGTTCAGGCGTGCTGCAGTGGAAGCGCTTGTATGACTTGCATGTAGATGTCTTCAGACCTGGACATTTAGCGGATGACACCACGACTCTGTTGGACCACACCCAGTGATCATGTGGACTGTTATAAAGGTTTATGAACATTTTGTGAATGTATACCGTATTCAAACTTTGTAACCCTGGTCAACCCCCCCCGGCCTGAAACTGGCTTTAATGTGCCTCCTAAAATGGCCGCCGTGCCATGAATTACAATCCCAGCATGCCTTGCGGGATGGGGCGGCGTCTGAGAGCGACGCGCACCCAATCCCGAGCGAGGCACTGATGACGTCATCGCAGCGCGCGGAAATACAAAACTCCGTGCTGCACCGAGACTTGCTCTCTTCTCTTCTCTTCAGCCAACGATCCGGGACGTGCGTTGCTGTCCAGCAGCTTTTAAGAGCTGTGGGGGGGGGGGGGGGGGGGTTTTCAAGGAGCCCTCGAGGCCCGCACTGACCGGGCGCAAGGTCCGATCCCAGAGCGCTGCGCTCTGGACTCTCTTCCTGCCTTAACTCCTTTCTTTTTTCTCCGAGCCCTGTCTTCCTTTCAGGACGACCGCTCCGGGAGCCAAAACCCGCCAGGAGGTCCAGCCTTTGGACCGCGAGGCCCTCGCGCAGCCCGGCGACACAACACGGGACGAGCCGACGTTCCGAAGGGAGGAACCGGCCCCCGTGCGCAGCGAGGCGGTGCGTTGAGGACGCGGTCAGGACCAGAGCGAGCCGGTGTGAGGTTTCTCCAGCCACTGTTCACTTTTTCTGTAGAGTTAGGAGAGGAGAGAGACCGAGCGGCCGCAGAAACTGAGGATCCCCGCCAGGAAACCCCTTGCAGGACCGAGCCGCAGGCGACGGAGCCTGCAGCTTCAGATCCGGACTCCCGAGGACGCGTGAGCTGCGGTCTGGGCGATCAGTCACTGGTGTAGACCTGAATTTATGTTTAATGAAATTACTGTGTGCATATTACGGTTATTTGTTCATTTGGTGGCGCCGTTTCGCTAGTTGATCATGGTTTAAAACACCGGGAGTAACACCCGGTCTAGTTTTGCACGTGGCTTAAACAGGGTTCCGCCATCTTTAAAATACCACAGGAGCCCCGCCTTCTTTAAACACTGCAGCCACGTTTGAACTGTAGAGGTTCTGTATCATTATTATCGCTTTGATTTTTTTTTTTTTCATTCCATGCATTTAACTTTCATTTCATTTCTATTGATGTTTTTCTAGTTAATTAATGGTTTTATAATAAGTAGTGTGCCATCAGAATTATTTGGGGTGTTGCGTTTACCATCTTTTGACACCTATATGTAAATGAATTCTGATTGATTTTTAATGAGTGGTTGTCGTTATTTCATGCAGATTTTGGTCACAATTGATTTGTTTGACAGAGCCTAGTGCTCGGATATCACTCCTTCAATTGTTATTCTGTAAGTGATGGTAAGATTTGCTGTTCTGCAGGATAATTCAAATCATATGAGACTGATTTTCTGCTGTTTAGTTATCATTTTCCCCCGGAGTAAGGCCCTGGGGTGGTGCCCCGACGAGAATTATTATCATTTTGATAATTCAATTTGATAATTAGTCCACTTTATTAATTATTGATAATTCTTTAATAGAATTATCATTAGCCTTCGATAACTGATCAGCTTAGCTACCTGTGTGGCACAACAACTCTCTATATCAAACCATTCAAAAGTTATTGCAGAAAATAGGAACTATCACATATGGACCAATCAGAAGAAGGGTCGGGGCTAATTTGCACGAATTATGGTCAAGGACTCAAAACCGAGTCCAATGACACCACCCATGACTCTATATCAAACCATTCAAAAGTTATGTCAGAAAGTAAGAACTATCAAATATGGAGCAATCAGTTGAAGGGGGGTGCGCTTTTTGGCGTCTATCGTTGCCACGGTAACGCTTTTGACTGAGAAAAGTAATGCCCATTAATGCAAACCATGAAATATCACATTTTTTTGCCAGGCCTGGCTTGCATGCAAAATTTGGTGACTTTTGGGGCATGTTTAGGGGGGCAAAAAGGCCCTAATTTCGTCGGAAGAAGGAAAAAAAAACAAAAAAAAAACGAGGAAAACGACAAAAGGAAAAATTCCTACAGATACAATAGGGCCTTTGTACTGTCAGTGCTCGGGCCCTAATAAAAAACTCCTTCAAGTGAATAAAAGGTTTCTCTAAAATTTTGCTTAAAAATGGCAGGTTGGATACTAGTTTAGAGCTATTAAAAACAGCAGGACTGCTTTTTTTCAGAAGGCTGTTTTGAAGGCAGAAGGAAAGACACCAAACTGAAGAGATCAATTGACAATATTTAAAAGCTACCCCTCAAAGTATTCATAAAAAGTTCTGCCATGATGTCCACTGGAGCTCTGTCAGGTAACTAACATCCACCACTGTTCCTGTTGTGGGGCATCATCCATAAAGTGATACGCAGCTGTCATAGTGAAAACCTGGGATCAGAGTTTCTTTGGGTGGTTTTGGCTTAAAACACGGATGGGAGAACTAGATGATGCTTCACAAAATAGATGTTGACACTTGTATATTTTTTTCAATAATCTTTTTATTAGCTTGTTTGGTTTTCCAAACATAAACATAAACATAAACAACCCCACACAGAAATCAAAACCAAAGTAAGATCACTGCAAAAAACAACAACAAACAACAATTGCAGAAAATAAGAAGAAAGGCCTAAAGTCAAACTGATGAATCAAAACCATCCCTGGTCAAGATTTATTGGTCTCTGATTCATATGAGGTCCCGTCCTGTTCTGCCATACCAGGTGGATGTCAGAGGTCCATAAGTGATTAAAGGATGAGGGTTTTTGATGATTACAGTTGGGGAGGATTTTCTTTGCTGAGCATGATATTATATTAGTCCTCTTCATGTGTATGGCATGCAGTGTCTTGTCCAGTTCTGTCCCAAGGAGATGGCATGTTGGTGTAATGTTCAATTGGCTTTCAACAACCTTAAAGGGGACCTATTATGAAAAACACGTTTTTTCTTGTTTTAACGTATATAAAGTGGTCTCCCCTCACCCTGCCAGCACAGGGGAGACTAAATACCATGAATTTCTGCAAGCTCTCTGACCCCCGCCGGACAGAGTCCCCCAGTGTCACGTGGTTTTTTTTGAGCCGATTAGAATCTGCTCCCGTCGTTACGTAACGACAGGAGCAGATTTCCATAGGTTCAGCCTCCGCTGCTGAAACCACGCCCACAACCAGATCTCTCCGCTGCTGGAGCGGTCCTTTCATTGAGCCAGTCGGACGCGGCGCCGTGGCGGAGCGGATCCGGGTTAAATCATCCAGGTTCCCGGGTGGTTTGGGAGCTGGGTCCTCGGGGGTCCGTCCCAGGCTGGACCAGCTTCACCCTCCGAGATTTTCAGGCAAATCTGTCGGTTTGATCACCGGTAACCGACGATGCACACAGGATGCGCTCCGGAGCTGATCTGTGCACCCGCCGTGGGGTTGCAGCGCCCGTCGCGCAGCATCTGCCGGGCAGATCCGGCTGAAATTCCGCTGGTCGGTCCCCGGGAGTCCCTGCTACCAGTCCAGGCCGGTTCCTGCGGTCCCGGCCGGTCGGAACCGGTCAGATTCCCCCGTTAAAGCCGCGGTGATGCGCGCTGCTCCAGCAGCGCTGCTCCCGGGCGCCCGGCGTGGCTCCGGGGCCAGCGTTCAGCATCCGCCGGGTAGATCTGGCTTAAATAGTGCATAAATGTTATTTATATACAACTCATATTTTATTTTTTTAACAATAAAGTTTCCATTTGTGAAAATTCAGTGTTGTGATAATTTACAGGCTCGGGCTGCTCTGGCGGAGCGAGGTTTATTCTCCTCCCCTGCTACACGTAATTCAGGGAGCCAATCAGCACAGAGCCTCATTATCATACCCCCCCCTTCCCTAAAAATGAGGCGCAGAAAAAGAGGTTAGAAGCGGTAAAACTAGTGACAGGGCCCACAGGCTGGATTTATGATTTATGTAGAAAAAACAAGCTTTAGATTGTTTTTAAGACATTCAAGGCCTGTTTAAAATATACATTAAATGCCATAATAGGTCACCTTTAACAGTCAGATCATGTACAGCCTTCCATAAATGCTTCAATTTCCTGCTTTCCCCCCAAAAATGTGCATAAGTGCTCATATACATGTTCAACAGCAGTGGCATTTTGGCGATCATTTGGGGAAGGTCTTATTTAAATGGCAAATCCTGTGTTTAAACTAACAATTCTATTCATTTACTTTATTACAGAAAAGTGACGTAAAGACATTCCGACGTATAGAATCCCACTGATCCTCACCCAAGTCACATCCCAAATTCCTCTGCCGTCTGTTTTCAAAAACAGCCGTGGTCCACTCTTCTACAGTAATATCGACAACACAGACGTGGAAAGAGCTTTGCCAAGGTCAAATACATGCCATTACTAAGTCAGGCTTTAGGACTTTGGGGTGATGGATATTTTTTTATGAACAAAATTACCTTTACAATCACCAGTTTGAAATAAAAGCATTTCTCTTTTCCTTGGACTCTGCGGCAGGGCTGAAAAGCCAAAAAACAGGTTTCAGGAGGTTAAACATCAGGTTTACATTTGCATCTCTACAATCTGGATTCATGACATAAAATACGAATGCAAATTGTTGTTTTTTTTAAATAAGGAAAAAACTCAAAATATATACTTTATAGTTATAATACATCACTTTGTACATAAGAGTGAATGATCTGATCATCATTCTTCAGCGAACAGCACATTTAATTTGTAGATAACACACTCCATCGACTTTGTCAGGAGAAAAAACAATCCTCACATTCTACACCGTTTGTCTCTATGTGTTTCCATTAAAAAAAAAAACAATGAGCCCCAATAAGTTAAAGCGATAATGATGGAGAGAAAAAAGAAAACAGTCCTAAATCAAGCTGCTGGAGTAAGCTCAAAACGTCCTTTTGATCAAATTCAGTCATAACACAAGCAATTAAAAATGACTCAGATAGTTATGTTTTCATTACAGAGAAGATAAAATGGGTTAGAAAAAAGTGAGGGCTAAACGAAGGAGAATGAGAATGAAAATCTATCATGATTACGAGACGGCATAAAAAATGGAAGTGTATGTCTTTCTTTTTATAGATGACTACTAATTGCGGCGAGAGCACAGAGTCAATTCTGCCGCGTATTAGCTTTTAATTATCCTAAACGAAGGCAAAACACACTAACATAAGTATGCACATACTTGCACGCACGCACGCACGCACGCACGCACGCACGCACGCACACAGTATTACATTAACTCTCTCTCTCACACGCACACGTTCACATCCACAGATACTTTGTTCAGGGTTCCAATCTCAAGGCTGCTTCAGTTTTAGTGTGTGTCGATCCCAGGCGAGATCATTACTTTGTACGCTTGCATGCCCCAAAATGTTCCAGCTTATTATTGAATTTACAAATGTTTAATGGCTAAATATTACATAGTTCATAGCACTTACACATGTAAAGTCTAGCTGAAGTGTGCTGTGAGTTTCTGCTATGATCTTGGAAGCTCACGTTTGTCAGCTTCTATTATTCATTTTGGACAAACAAGTCAAACTGCACCTGCTAAGAAGAACATCACGCAGGAGCAGATAAGCATTTATTAATTCATGTGACAGGACGCTAAAGCAGCATCTGCTGAGCAAAACAGTGATCAGAAGCAGTGGGATGCCATGATTTGACTGCAGAAACTGAAAGTGATTATTTCACCCTTTCATGGCTGACATAATACAAGAGCATACACTGGGGTAAAGAAACAGCAACCCTTGTTGCTATTACTTTATGTGCTACCAACTATTGAAGGCATAGATGAAAATGCCAGATTTCAGATTTTTATCTGAATTGGCCCGAGATACTGCATCTGCGAATTGGCATTCTTTTTTGACAGCATGTCCAGTACATAGAGTAGACAGTTTTTTCAAAATCTGATGAATGGCCTTAGACTTATCTATTGCACCTCAATTTTCAGGTTTATTTAAAAAATAAAACAAAAATCTGAGTTGAAGTTCTGATGGCAGAAACTGTTGTGAATGAATACATTTGACTGAAAAGCTTCCAAAAGGAAAACAAATTTCTGTTCTACCCTATTCTAGTCCTACAAAACAAAACTGAAATCGATAGCGCCACCTAGAGGCCTTCCGAGGTCATTTCAATTGTCAAACATAATTTGGGGGAATCCTGAGCCATGATACCAGGTTTGTTGTCTGACCATGTCTAGTGTTCTTGTTCAGGCACTTGTAGGGCAGAAAAAAACCGAAGAGAATAAAGAGCTCTTCAAATACAAGGAGGTACTGGCAGTTTCCTGAAATCGCTAAAAGAAGATATGTGAAACTTGGGAAGTCCTATTTAAACCTGGTTTCATCAAGGGTTCATGTCTGACTTCATCTGCATACAAACAAAGCTGTTTTCTTATCTGTGGGACAGCAGCCAGTGAAGCTCTGAGCTATGGGATGCACATAACGGCACAAATCTCCTCTCTCTCTTTCATTCTCTCTCCAGAGTCATTGTCGACCGTCGGGTGTCCGTCTGCCTGGATTACAGGTCTGTGAATGAGAGCCCAGATGCCTATAATGGCTGATGAGACGATATGCAGCCTGGCTCTAACTCCACAGGAGGCCAATTAACCTCTACGTCCTCTGCCATTCATTTTTAGAAGACCTGACTGGGAAACTAACGCCACATACGAGTGTACTCACCTGACTAGGTCACATGGCAACTCACCTTTATGATATCTGCTCCACAAAACTCAAGCAGCGATGAACGGGCACTCACGCATGCAATTTTCACCAATAAAGGTCAAGGACTCAAAACTAAGTCCGATGACCCCACCCATGACGCTTTATGTCAAACCATTCAAAAAATATGGCAGAAAATAGGAACTATCAAATATCGACCAATCAGAAGAAGGGGCGGGGCTAATTTGCACCAATTATGTTCAAGAACTCAAAACCGAGTCCGATGACACCACCCACGACTCTTTATGTCAAACCATTCAAAAGTTATTCCAAAAAATAGGAACTATCACATATGGACCAATCAGAAGAAGGGGCGGGGCTAATTTTGCACCAATTATGGTCAGGGACTCAAAAACCAGTCCGATGACACCACCCACGACTCTATATCAAACCAATCAAAAGTTATGGCAGAAAATAGGAACTATCAAATACCAACCAATCAGAAGAAAGGGCCGGGCTAATTTGCACCAATTATGATCAAGGACTCAATACCATTTCCGATGACACCACCCACGAGTCTTTATGTCAAAACATTCAAAAGTTATTACAGAAAATAGGAACTATCACATATGGACCAATCAGAAGAAGGGGCGGGGCTACTTTGCACCAATTATGTTCAAGGACTCAAAACCGAGTCCGATGACACCACCCACGAGTCTTTATGTCAAACCATTCAAAAGTTATTGCAGAAAGTAACTATCAAATATGGACCAATCAGATAAAGGGGGGGCACTTTTTTGGCGTCTATCGTCGCCACAGTAACGCTTTTGACTGAGAAAAGTAATGCGCATTGTTGCAGGATCGAGATGCACATTTTGATGTATAACACACCTGGGTGCACGTTACGGTTCGGGCGAAGAAGCGGCTGAAGAAATGGCATAAATAGCGCCAAAATTACACAATTAATTCAAAATGGCCGACTTCCTGTTCGGTTTCGGCCATGGTGCCAAGAGACTTTTCTTTAAGTTGCGACATGATACAGGTGTGTACCGATTTTCGTGCATGTACGTCAAACTAGTCAAGTCTTGTTTCAGCTGGTATTACCGGAGGAGCTGAGGTCATTAGTGGTTAAAAGCTTGCATGATGACATTGGGCACATGGGCATCGAGCGGACCTTGGACCTTCTTAACATCAGGACTACTCGTCCCTTATGGCGCTTTTGCACTAGTACCTCATCAGCTCGGCTCGGCCAGGTGAGAGGTGGGGGGGTTGGGGTGAAGCTGCTGTGACGTACTCGATTGCGCAACCGCTTTGTTCGTGTCGGCGCTGATGAGAAATCAGCTGGAGCCGCGAGTGGCTGAGAGTAAAACAGCCCGTCTACATCCCTTTTTTAATTATCTCGTCAGCCCCCAGGTTTATGAACATCTGCACCTCAGAGTTGGATCACCAAACAGACGTTTTGCGCCTTATAATAAAATTGCAGCGAGTCGCTCTGGTCGCTCTTGGTCGGGGGGGCCCCGCCCCCCGACCAATCAGTGGCATGGAGGGTGATGACGGCCCCGCCCCCCGACCAATCAGGGTGGTGACGTCAGAAATAGTCCCGGCTCAGCCCGGTTAGAACCTCGCCAGAATGGTTACAGAAAAAGTATCTGCTTGGAGCGGCTCTACCCGCCTCAGCCCCTAGTGAGCTGAGTAGATACTAGTGCAAAAGCGCCATTAGAGTTACTCTGTATGGACTACCTGTCGCTTGAACCGGATCAAAGCAATACAAAAGATATTCTCGTCTTCACTGATCACTTTACAAAGTTTGCAATAGCCATTCCTACAGCAAACCAAAAGGCGAAGACAGTGGCCAAATGTCTATGGGAAAACTTCATAGTGTGCTATGGGATACCAGAACGCCGCCACACGGACCAAGGGCCTGACTTTGAGTCAAAGCTGATCAAGGAGCTTTGCCAACTTGCTGGGATTGAGAAAACCCGAACAACCCCTTACCATCCTCGTGGAAACCCAGTTGAGAGATTTAAACGGACTCTGCTCAGCATGCTCGGAACACTGGAGCGCAAGCAGAAAACTAAATGGAAAGACTATGTGAAACCGTTAGTGCACGCTTACAACTGTACACGGAATGATGTCACTGGCTTTACGTCATACGAGCTGATGTTCGGCCGTTCACCACGTCTCCCAGTGGATCTAGCTTTTGGCTTGCCTGTGCGGAGGCATCCATGTGCCTCTCATTCTCAGTGCGTTGAGAACCTGCGGTCCAGACTTGAGGAAAGCTTCCAGCTAGCTTCAAAAAATGCTGTAAAATCAGGCGAACTAAATAAAGCTCGCTTTGACCAGCGAGTCATTCCGTCAAGTCTGGAGGAAGGGGACTGAGTTTTGGTGCGAAATGTCAGACTGCGTGGCACAAGCTCAAGGACAAATGGGAGCGGGATATGTATGTCGTTGCGACCGTGCTGGAGATTTGCCCGTGTACATAATGCGGCCTGAGAGCTGGGGGGATGGACCAACTCGTACGTTACACCGAGATTTACTCCTTCCCTGTCCCTTCCTACTACCATGTGGTGACGCACTTCCAGAGCCAGTTACACCACCTTGTCGTCATCGAACTCGGAGCCAGAAACCAGCCAGGTTTGATTGTATTGGAGACCCAGTTGAGGAGGAAGATGAGTGGAATGTGCCTGAAGTCCGGATTCAGCCAGTCACATTTCAATTCCCCAGTTTATCTGTTGACCCCTCTTCTGGATTTAGTTCTCGGCCTTTACCCAGGGCTGTTGGTCCACCTGTGTCCTCGGAGGAGCCTGTGGTCTCTGTCCCGGAAACCGTGCACTTACCTGCTGATGGGGAGTCCTCTGCTGAGCCTGAGGCTTCTCTGCCTGAGGGAGAAGAGGAGTTGGAGCCTGGTGGAGACTTAATTGAAGATGAAGGAATACCAGTTCATGGGGATCTACCTGATGAAGAACCAGTGCTGCCCGGCCAAGCAGAGACACCCAGCCAAAGTGAGCAGTTGTTCAGTCCACCTCCGACATTGGTTGATGCTCCAAACTCACCCGATCCGGTCGTCGAACCTGTCGTCAAACGTTCTGGTCGGCAGCGTCAACCTCCTAATCGCCTTCAGTATGGTACATTAGGTACTCCGCTTATTTTGGTTGTACAGGCACTATTTCATGGCTTTGTTGATGTTTATAACGAAGCACTTCATACCGGTTCAGTAACTGACGTGCAATTTTGAGTTTACGACGTGTAACATGCATCAGGGGTTGCATGGTCTAAAGGGGGGAGGGTATAACCCGATTGGAAAAGACTTTTATTTTGGTACGTGTGCCTGACGTCATTGCGTCACGCCAATACTTCCGTCAACACCTGTATAAGCCCAGTGTGACTCGCTGGGGGAGGGAGAGAGGAGCACGCTGAGGAATTGTTTGCTGAAGAGGGGAGAGGAGCACCCTGAGGAATTGTTTGCTGAAGCGGTTAAATGCCGACCCGTGTTGCTGATTAAATCCCAGAATTGGAGCCGACTGCCAGAGCCGCGGAGCGGGTGAATGCGGACCCGTGTTGTGATTAAATCCTGAAATTGGCCAGGTTTGATGGTGAGCTAGAGCCCTAGCCTGGGCACAAAGCCTGAGGATTGTGCCAGGAAGAACCTACTGAACCTCCACTGCTCTGGTCGGGCTGGTAGGAGGGTCCATTGTGCAGCTGCTTTTCTCCCTAACTCTTGCCACACCTGCACGGCCTACACCTTAATTTTTTACATACTCACCCCCTAACACTGACTTTTTGTCCCCCCTTGGACATTCAAATATTGGGTCGTTGCCCTGTGTGCAAGCCTCACTAATACGAGTGAGAGTGAACGTTTCCTTTATGGAAATTGGTGGAACTAGGCGCTGCAACATTAATGAGAAGATTTATTGAACTGTATATATTGTTATGAATGGCCATTTGTATTCTATATTTGTCTATGTTTCACTTATATAAATTTTGGTGTACTGAATCTAGAGCTGCATACAGTGTCTTCTTCTCCACTCCGAGTCGACCTGGGTCTTCTGAATTTAGCTTAAGGGAAAATTGTGCCGAGTATTAACTACTGGACCTACTCTTAAACAGGGTAGTGCACTTGTTACATGTGCATGCCTACATAAGAAAACTACGCTCTGAACCAATAATTAAGTTTTTGACTCTTGTTTTTGACACGAGTGAAGCGTTTGTCACAGTCACCCATTATGGTTCTGCAGTGATGGCATTTGACTGATTTATTCTGAACCACTCTAAATTAGCCCATTCTGCTGTTGCATACGCCGTGCACATCTTTCACAATAACAGTCTTGATAAGAACACAAGGGTATCTATTTAATTAAATTCACAAGGGACTTTAATTGGATGTGGTGCACAAAGTATTTAGTTTGTGGTTACCAAGAGGAAACATCTCTTTTTCGTCTTTAAACCGAATCAGACAGTGCAGCTTCTTTAACCTCCACGAGGGAACGGCTTAAAAGTGAGTCAGTCTCCATTGGCGGCCCCCTCCTTAGTTATTTCCAGCAGAAATAAACAATTTAACAACCTGGTAAAAAAGAAAAAAAAAAACTTTTTGGTCTCCATAACTTTGGATTTCACATCCATGACAACTTTACAGACATGAATTTTTATGCCATCAGGTAAAGTTATATAAACCCACAACTCTATTATCTCAAAACATTTCAGAGTGACAGGTTCATCTGCATTTCATATTGACAGCTTCGTTGGTGTTTTTCAATGAAGCCGATATTTAACCTATGAAGTAAAGACCTAACAGAACATAATCAATGTTATCTTAAAAATAGTGTTACTTGTACTGCTAAATATACTAACCACCACAACCGGTTTTGGGTTTGTCTGGAAAGGACCGTGGACAAAGTTTAACTAAGTAGCAGGCAGCACGTACTGCCACGGTAACGCTTTTGACTGAGAAAAGTAATGCGTATCGTCGCAGGATCGAGACGCACATTTTGATGTATAACACACCTGGGTGCACGTTAAGTTAAGAAATGCCATAAATTTCGCCAAAATTACACAATTAATTCAAAATGGCCGACTTCCTGTTCGGTTTCGGCCATGGCGCCAAGAGACTTTTCTTTAAGTTGCGACATGATACAGGTGTGTTCCGATTTTAGTGCATGTACGTCAAACCGTATTGTGGGGCACAGCATAGGCAAATGCCCACATCACCACAGGTGGGACCCTACAGTCAGCAACTAATTTCTCAACAACTCGAACTTGTAAGACATAAAAAAGACTTAAAAAAATAAAAAGTTCAGAGCTTACAATAAATAACACAAATCTTACATTATTATTATTATTATTATTATTATTATTATTATTATTATTATTATTATTATTATTATTATTATTATTTAAAGATTGGCCGTATGCTTACCATATTTAGTTGTCCAAAACACCCCACATCACGACCATGTCCGGATTCTCCTCCTCCTCTCTGTTTCGGGTTTTACTGCTTGTGTCTGTGGCAGTTCTGTGTCCTTTGGCCACCCACTACCTTGCTTACGGGACTGGATTGAATTTAGCCGGGGGGGGGGGTCCAACAAGATTTGGGAAGATTAAAGATGATATGGCTGATGTGAGCAGAGAGGCACGGTTGGGAGTGCAAATCAAGTTCAGGGATGTCTTTTCCATCTGAGTCTCTGTACTTTCTGTAGGCCCGTATTTCGTGCGGGTTAGCAATGTTAAAGCGCTGACACAGCGACTCAATCTCCGTCTCTCCATACAGCGCACCTGCACCCACGGCCAGTACTGCGTGTAAAGCACCTTCAACTCCCGAATGAACTTGTTATATCCAGTCTTCCGGCCTCCTTGAGATGACATACGGTCCTCCAAGTTCTTAGCCAGAGTTAGGAAAAACTGTTGTGGGTCAACTGTTTTGTCGCTTGATTTTCCTCCATTCAGTGTGAAACCATGGAGAGAGTTTTCCTCAATTCCCCTTTGACTCAGTTCAGTGTAGCGCCCTGGCCGATTAGACATGGCCTCAAGTACCCTGATTTCCCGACAAATTGTCTTGTGTGCCGAAATGATGGTAATGTCTCGTTTTTGAACCTCGACTGAGAGCTAGGATAATTCTGCAATGCATCGCACGCGATGCCCAAGTTGTTCACAAAAGCATGCGAAGATAAGCACATAGCAAGTCCACTGTATGTTTGCTTTGTAACGCTATCACGGGCGGGATCTTCTGATGCTGTTTTGAAATGCTTTTGAGGTGCTGGGTAGTTCTTCCACACTGCTTCAACGGTTCTAAAACTTGATGCCATCCATTTAGTGTCTAGAATCCGACCTATTTTGCATAGCTGGACATCTAGGCTCTTTGCAGACTCTCTCAGCTCTATTCGGTTTTTGTTAGATGTACTATACAGTGCATACAACTTGTCCATCAATAATTTAAAGTGATTTATAGCGCCCATCTCTTCCACTACGTCCGCGACTGCGAGCTCAAGCCTGTGGGCTGAGCAGTGCCACACAGTAATGTTGGGGAAAATGGCCTGAAGCCTACTCGCCACTCCGCTTGAGTCCTAACATGACAGAAGCGCCATCACAAGTTACTCCAATGAGCAAAAATACCTTGAGCAGTTAGATCATCTAGCACTACGAGTTCAGTAAAAATGTTTGTAGGCTTGTTCATATCAGGCAACTGAACTCTAAGGTATATTATCAAGCAGGAGGTGGCTCAGTTGGTAGAGCGTTCGCCCATGAACCTGATGGTCAGTGGTTCGAACCCTAGTTCCTCCTGTGTCCACCAAAGTGTCCTTGGGCAAGACACTGAATCCCCTGGGTGCTCCCGGTTATCTGGCCAGCGCCATTGTATGGCAGCTCCGCCACAACCGGTGTGTGAATGTCTGCATGTGTGGTTGAATGTCTACAGTGTAAAGCGCTTTGGGGCTGTAGGAGTACAGCTGGAAAGCGCGTAAGTGCGTATAAGTGTAAGCCATTTACCATTTTTTTTCTCTTTTTGCTTAAACTGATGGTAATGTTGGTCATCCAGCATTAGACTGAGTTTGGGTGTGCACTGTACTATTTTTGTACTATTTTTTCAAACACTTTTCTTTTCATTTCTTCCGAAATATGTTTCTGTATGTTTGCACACGCAAAAAATCCTCCCCATATCGAGCCCATTTAACTCTTGGTAATCAATCTCATGTTCAAAGCCATATGCAGGACGGTGGCGTTTAGCCTCCTTGTACGCTGTGCGAAATATGAGCTGTAGTGGCTATCTGTTCAGACTGACTATTAATTATAGCCTGCCCTAAAGTGTCTCCTTTAGCCTTCTCAAGAATGCTTTCTGCTGCTAGGTGAGCCTTAGTACAGGCATGTTCAAATACTTTTTTTCTGAGTGCGCGTTGCTGTTTTTTAATATCTGGAGCAGATGAGGTTACTGTGCATGAAACCCACTCTTTTGCGAGTTTCATCCCCCCCGTCTTCTCTGGCCCCAAAGTTCCCGGCGCCTTACACGTTGTGCAGCCCAAACCTGAATTTTCCATAAGAAGCCAGGGGTAGTACTGTAAGTCTGCTTCACCTTGAACTGAGCTGCTTTCCAAATAGTTGTGCATCCCATATCTGACCTGTCCCTGGACCTCCCACACTTTTCTCTGCTCAATGCACTCTCCTCTCCTTCTGAATAGTCCTGCTGTAAAATTAAGCGAGTTGGTGAGACGCGCTGAATTGAGTATTCAGTGCGACTGGGCAGTCTCGACCAATGGCGTGTGTCGCTGGCCTATTTAAAGGAAGGTGATTGTGAACTCGGAAAAAAGCATGACTATTCGCCCCCGCCCACTGCGGTTTCGGGTTGCTTCCTGTCTCGTTCCTCTCGTTTGCCTGTGGCCGTGCTTCCGTCGCTGGGCTTTGGCCGGCTCATGTCGGCAGCGCATCTTGCGGCAAGATTCCATGCTTAACTGCAACTGCACGTCCGGCATTCAGCTTCCTTCCAGTCTTGCGCAGTTGCGCATTCTGTGAGTTTTTGGGGCTCGCTCTGAGCGCCTGTTAAGCAGACGACTTGTGGAATTCAGCGAGCCTCACTAGGATTAAATAAGACGCCTGGCATCACCTGGTATGTGCTTTTCTTACGAATCTTACTTTCGGCAGTTATTATTTGTAGCATTAATTAAGTGTGTCGTATGCGCTTTAGGGGTTGTCGGTTTGGTCCCGCTGCTGTTCTTGTCAACCTGAAATTACCGAGCAGTGTCCTGGCTGGACTGATGCTGTCGCCCGTGTGAAGAGTCTGCAAAGACCACCAAGCATCAAAGCACGAGGGTGTGTGTGCGAGAGAGTGGTTGTGCGACTAGTGTGTGTGTGTGTGTG
Organism: Cololabis saira; assembly: GCF_033807715.1. Lineage (NCBI taxonomy): Eukaryota > Metazoa > Chordata > Actinopteri > Beloniformes > Belonidae > Cololabis > Cololabis saira. The sequence goes on from NC_084587.1 coordinate 43,776,564, forward strand.
TGTGTGTGTGTGTGTGTGTGTGTGTGTGTGTGGTGGGGATGTTCCTCTCCTGGGTTAATTTGGGTTTTTTGTATTTTGTGCCTGGTTAGCAACCACATTGGCCAATCTTTGTTTTTTGGCCCCTCCCATTACGTTTATATTGGTTTCGTATGTTTGTGTCCTTGTTTTGTTCGCCTCCTCAAACCCCTTTTTGTTTCTTTGCTTTTCAGGTGCTAAGCGTTCATGGCAGGGTGGCAGCCAACCCTTTTGGTGGTGGTGTTCTACTTTCGTGTGTGTGCATTCCACGTATGCTCAGTTTTCTTTAGTTGTGTTTTTTATTTATATTATCTTACGTTTGCAATGAGTGTGACACGTGTGTTTGCATAGTATTCTTCCGACTTTGGCTCCATTCCCTTGGTAGCTTGCCCCCCCTGCTGGTGGACCTCAGCCCTGTCAATCGCGAAAATCCCTTCATCCCTGCCCCAAAATATTGTTGAAGTGTGACTGCATTTTTACTGACCTCTTGGTAACGTGTTTTAAAAAGATTGTGATTTTATTGACACTGAAATAAAACAGATTGTATTTTCATAACATTTGGTCTCTGGTGTATTAGTCAAACGAAATTTCACGTGCGCCCTTAAAAGTGTCTAGGGCCACATGAGCTGATGCCGTGGTTCCAGCCTCTTGCCCCGGCTGTCGGTGGACTACCTGGCTGACTGGTAGCGCTGTAGCTGGCTCCTGCTCTGGCTGGCAGTGAACCGGACCAGCTGCTGCCGGGGTACCCGCCTCCTGCTCGGCTAGCTGAAGCCGGCTAGCTGTTGCGGCGCCAGCCTCCTGCTGCAGCCGGTTTTGCTCCTCAACATCACCGCTGCAACTTCTCCTGTTGCCGCTTGTTGAGGCTTTTTTGACTCATTTTACAGAGTCATGCAGCTCTTCTGTCTTTTTAAAAAAAAGACTTGTCTTTTTGACACGTTCGCTCTCTGCTCGCTCCTAAGATGCGCCAAATTTCAAGTTTTTTTCTGTCAGTCTTGACTCCACTGCACGCGGACGCATGTGTGCACTGAGCGGCATAGTTGGAGCTGCATCAGCGCGGCAGGACTCACCTGTTGACCTGCTTTAAGCTTGGTTTATGGTTCTACGTTAAATCAAGTCCTTGGCTCTCCAGAGAGCTGTGCGCGTCGAGCGAGGAGAAAACAATCCCCCCCGTCTTTACTAAACCGTCCCAGTTTGCTTTGAAAAGAGTCCGTCGCTGGTAGCAACTCATGGCTCACGGCACAAACAGGCCGAGTTTGTGAAAGTTAGGTGGAACTCACTGGTGGTCCCAGACAGCAGTGCCGACACCAGCAGGACTGGAAATTAGGGAATTTAATTTGTCCTCCTCCATTCGTTAGCATTAGCACCTGCTGCCGCTACCTTTCTGCTGGGCGTATGACGATGCACGCACAACAGTATGTGACTGACGTATGTAACTAGATGCATTTGTTTTATCTCTCTGAGAAGGAAAGACGAGACAAAACGAGAGAGTGAGAAAAGCCTGTAATTTAATGCCCGCAGATAAAAGCAAATACGTGACAATGTATACTCGAAATATTCATGATATAATCAATTTGTACATCGCACAAGCCGCGATACATCAAGTATACTCGATATATTGCCCAGCCCTATGCTTCTATAATGTTAGCTTTCTGAGGAACCTTCCATGCACGCCACTCTCTTTACTTTTCACGTATGCATAGTCCATGCATTTGTACTCTTTTAACTTTGTGCTCTTTTTTTGACTCATAGAATGTATCCATGAATTGATCAGTTTTTTTTTATAATTTGCCTTTTTGTTCTATTTGACCCCCCACCTGGTTAAGGTATTGACTCTGGTTCTGACAGAGGGCTCTTCCTATTGAATGGGACTCGTTCCTCTCCACGTTGCTTGTGACCTTCTGTTTAGACTGAAAGTGTAATTGTGTTATAAATGGACTGTATTTAATTGGACTGCATTAACTCTTCCCTGTTAAGTACCTTGAGATTACCTTTCTTTTAAATTGGTGATAAATAAACTTAATAAACATAGCTCAATTTCCAAACGTAGAGCTGGGTAACAACCCTGGCGTAAGTGCTTACGGCAGCCTTGATTTCATGAAATAGGGATAATAGTGAGTGGATTATAAGTGTGACACTGAAGATATAGAATATGTTCTAATAAAAAAAAAATAAAAAATAAAATTTCAGACATGAATAAATTGTACTCCTGTTTTTAGAGTTTTTATCCCGAAGTAGCCATCTATATTAACCTTTTTTTTTATCTCCCTTTGATACAGTTTTTCTTCAGGCCTTCATCATGTCTTCCCTGTCCAAGAGCACCTTTATTCACCTTCACCTTTTTTTCTCTTTCAGGCGTCAGTGAATAAAATTACAGTAGCGGTTTGAAATTAGCCATGAAGTGATGCTTAAACCTAAAAAGTAACACTGTTCAAACACTTCCAAGGCCATATTTTTGAAGTGCCTTAATAAAGGCCTGAATAAAATGTTTCATCTTTTTGTAAGAGAAGCCTTGGCATCCAGCAAACTGTTGGCAAAAAAAGTACACTTGCAGAGTTGAATAACATGACGACCCTCTGTGTTCGCTCAAGTGTTGGAAGGCTGTGCAAACTCTTCCAAACCATTCTGTGGCCGTGCACTAAATCATCACTGCAGGTGACTCATGAGTCGTTTAAAATGCATGTGCTCCTCCCACAAGACCATCACACACAGACAACAAAAACCCTGTTCGACACATAAATCTACCATTAACAGACACACACCGACGAGTGGCAGAAGTAATTCACACGTAATTTCAGAGAGGTATTGTAATTTACCGCCAATAAATAAAGAATCCTTGGTGCTCCCTGCCTCCTTTCATTGTGCTGCTGATAAATACAGACATCATCTGACTGGTTGGTGAGTTTGATTTTGAATGGCGCATAAAAACATGCACGTATAACACTGATAAGGAAACACAACTGCTAGGTACAATGTTGGTTTGCAGAAAAGCCACAACATGAAAACAAACATCTTAAAATCGAGGATGCTCCTGCGAAACAACAATATTAATATAATATCACCCAAATCACACGGCTACAGTCATGCAAAAAAGTAGAAAATAAAGTGCTCGTTGAAATTATGTTCAGATGTTTCATAAAGTCTTCAAGTCAAGCAGAGTGATCCATCCGGTAATTCAGTAATCATTAATTGCTTATTTTGTTGATGAGCTATCTCTTTAGCAGAAATAAGGAATCCGCTTCATCACTTACTAGCGAGAGGCCGAGTGACGGCATGTCTCAGCTAGGGATGTAATAGTATTTTACAGAACTGTATGGAGTTGGTACAGTATATTTCACGTGACGGTATTTCATTTTTTTTAAAGATTTCTTTTGGTACTAGGGGCCATGAAATGACCAACAAAACAGACAATCAGTATCAAACTATCAAATTAATGTACATGCTTTATTTAAAGTAATACAACTTATATTTGATTTATGCTAAATGTAATTATTTATATTCAGTCTCTCTATAAGTGTCAGCTTTTGAAAAGGTATCGATTTTTATTCAGTCACTAAAGTCTCTCTCTACTATATTATATATATATATATATATATATATATATATATATATATATATATATATATATATATACACACACACACACACACACACACACACACACACACACACACACACACAAAGAGATATATCATCTTATTCTTAATTTTTTCAATCTTATTTGTTATTTACTGTCTAATTATATCTTGCTGCTTTTAATGTCAATGTAAAGCACTTTGAATTACCTTGTGTTGAATTGTGCTATATAAATAAATTTGCCTTGCCTTGCCTATATATATTTCCCACACATATATGCTATAGTAGAGTCCTTATGTGAAGATGTACATAGTCATAGTGCCTCTATTATTTCTCTTTCCTTTCTTTCATCTTTTTTTTTCTTTAGTCAAATTCATGTTTCGGTTTGGCATGATGTCACTGCAATGCCCCAAGCAAACAACTAATCTACAAGTGAACAAAGCGTTGCAAAGCGACATAGTGATGTCTTGTAGATCTGCATCTTCTATATACAACAAGACCACACCGTTCCATGGAGAATGAAACCCACATACAGTACAAGAATAACCATGCTCTTTGAATGACACTTTGTTTGGGGTGTAACGATACACTAATCTCACGATACGGTACGATACACGATATTGAGGTCACAATAACGATACGATACAATATTATAGCAGTTTTTTTTTAACAACCTTGAATGAGGAACATATGACTGGAAAAAATTGTCTTTTATTTGAAAGACACAAAATACAAAACAATACTGTGCGTTTGCCCTATTGTTACAGTTTGTAATGCTTTATAACTTTTTAAGTTTTAAAGAGAAAGCCAGGCCAACTATTTTCCACAAACTGAACTAAAAGTAAATGTCAGGTTTGCATTATGCATCTTCAGTTTCAGACAAGTACAAATATTTAGCCACAAACTGAATAGTTTCTCTCATGTATAATTTGACTTTTTTCTTTTCCAGAAATTAAATTAAATAAATAAAAGTAAATAAATACATACAATTTTACATCATAAAAAAGATTGATTCATGCTCACCTTATAAGTGTAAGAGGAGATTTATTTTTGTTAAGAAGTTTGTTTTGGTAATTCAGGGTTCATTATTTTATAAATATATTCTTTATATTCTGATGTAACTTAGGGACTATAATTAAACTAGTCAGTTTATCTGTAGTGATTAGTCTGTTTTAGATTGGGCGGAGTGATACAGCACTAGCTGCTGTGTTGATGTTCTAAAATCCTACACTGTTGAGGGACATTAAAGTACACTGGAACTCAGCAGAAGTTGTCTCCGTGTTTATCCAACTCACGACCCCAAAAAGGTTTAATTTAATAAGGTAAGGCTTAACTCTACACCAGCCTTACATTAGTAAAGGTTCAGAGCTCAAAACGGGACCGCAAAATGGTACTACTTTCTTCTGAGCGGAGTAAGATCTTGGTCCGCGGGTCGAGTCGCGGTCGTCACGCGTGGTCGGATGCGCGTTTCTAGTCAACACAATGGATTTATATTAATAACCCAATATCGTGATACAGTTTGTCACCTCCACGACACGTTTCGTGACATTTTTGTATCGCGAAATTTCGTGGCACGATATATTGTTACACCCCTACACATTGTAGACTGGCTAAAGTTGGATTTATAAGGATTTATAATGCGCCGGCGCATAATATTAAAATATATATTTTTTTTTTTTAATAATTTTTATCCCCGATTTTTTCCCATTTTTATCACCCAGTGCTCCTACCTACAGTAAGTCAGTCCTAAGCATTGCTCACCCTCTACCAACCTGAATATAATTAATTATTACCATCACCGTGAGCTTGGAAATCTCACTGTGTCACAGCCGTGGCTTTACACCACCGCGGTACACCGAAATACTGTGTCCCTTTTCATCCCTAGTCTCAGCAGAGCTCTGCTGATCCTCATGTTAGGTCTCTTTTCAGAACTCGTTTTGGCTGAAATGAGGACATATTTGCCCAAATAAATGTGAAATGATATTCTACTGTAGCATGACTTTACTTTACATTCATTTTCATCAAACCCTTTAATCCATCCTTTTTTAAGATGTTGCTGCTGAAATTACATTGAAATGAAGACTGTTACTCCCGGGTAACAGCAAGCCATGGACCAGCTTTACTACTGCTATACTCAACATCAACCCGGGTCCCACTGGAACTGGAAGTGGTTGAACAATCCCAAACACTTCCTGCTTGGCTGGATTCATGAAACTTTGCCAGGAGCTCTTGAGATCACACAATAATCATGTCATAATCTGCTCTTTTAAAGACGTATTTCTTTTTATGTTTTCTCCTGGTATAAAAATAAATGTTAAATAAAACATGCTTTCTGACATCTAAAATACCCTGCGATGGACAGGCTACATGTTGAGGATGTACCCCTGCCTTTTAGATAAAGAGAATCGGGAAAGACTCCGGACCTCTGTGATGTTGAAGTGGAGCCAGCAGCTTTAGATAATGGATGGACGGATGGATGGACTTCTTAAATTAACTTCTCCTTGTACATGATTTACTTCTCTACTGAAACTCCCTGAACTGTTTACTCTTTGCCTTCAAGGCTTGACATGTGCATGTACGAGTCAGAGCCCCATTGCAGTGTTTTATTTTGACAAAACAGCACAGCAGCTCTTCTGGTGGAAGCCCTCTCCTCAACCAGAATGGTCACATTTCACGGCGACTGCCATGGTGCAGGTATTTTGCAACGGCTCCATCCCCAGTGGGACTCAAGCTTTAGAGCTGAAACCGTTCTCCAGGCCAGCCTCTCTGGCAGTGATTGTTTCAGATGTTGATGTGGGGAAAATAAATGTAATAAATCTGAAACCAACCGTAAGGACCCAATAATTAGACCATCTGGATTTTGTTCATTTCTTGGAAGTTGAAGATGAATGAAAACATATTCTTACTTCCTCAGATCACTTGTCTTTATAACCACATTTATATCCCCTTAGAGATTCATACAGCTACAATTTCAAATTAAAGCTGCAAGCAGCGATGAACGGGCCCTCGCACCCTTGTGCACGTTCAGGCGTGCTGAGGTGGAATCACTTGTATGACTTACATGTAGATTCTTCAGGCCTGGACATTTAGCGGATGATAACACCCACGACTCTCTATATCAAACCATTCAAAAGTTATGGCAGAAAATCGGAACTATCTCATATCGACCAATCAGAAGAAGGGGCGGGGCTAATTTGCACCAATTAAGGTGAAGGACTCAAAACCGAGTCCAATGACACCACCCACGAGTCTTTATGTCAAACCATTCAAACGTTATGGCAGAAAATAGGGACTATCAAATATTGACCAATCAGAAGAAGGGGGTGCACACTTTTTGGCGTCTAGCGTCGCCACGGTAACACTTTTGAACGAGAAAAGTTATGCGCCTCGTCGCAGGGTGGAGACGCACATTTTGATGTATAACACACCCTGGGTGCACGTTACGGTTCGGGCCGTATTAACTGCCGAAGGAATGGCATAAATTGCGCCAAAATTACACGAATAATTCAAAATGGCTGACTCCCTGTTCGGTTTTGGCCATGGCGCCAAGAGACTTTTCTTTAAGTTGGGACATGATTCAGGTGTGTACCGATTTTCGTGCATTTACGTCAAACCGTATTGTGGGGCTTGAGGCACAAAGTTTTCTAGGGGGCGCTGTTGAGCCATTAGGCCCATTAATGCAAACCATTAAATATCCAATTTTTCGCCAGGCCTGGCTTGCGTGCAAAATTTGGTGACTTTTGGGGCACATTTAGGGGGGCAAAAAGGCCCTCATTTCGTTGGAAAAAGAAAAAAGAAAACAAAATTCCTACAGATACAATAGGGCCTTCGCATTGTAAATGCTCGGGCCCTAAAAACATGGTGGAGGAGGCTCCTCAGAGGCGCTTTTTGGTGTTTGTTGTCAATCACCTCGAGACAGCACTGATGAATTGTGATTTGTCAAACTGCTTCACAAGTATGGGTTAAAGACAATTAAAGTCTGTACGGCCAATATAGTTGATCATTGTGATATTCATTCAGCGTTTGACACATTTGGTAAAGAAGGTCACAGAGGGGGGTTGATGGCATAGCCATCCAGCTGTGGACTCCTATTGCTGCAAATCTGCTTGGACCCCAACGGCCGCTGCTGGTGGTTGTATTTGTACGTTTTAGGCGCTCTGCTAGAAGTCAAATGTAGCACAAGCTGTAATTCAGTTGCATATGCATTTGTTAAAGGGAGAAAGCAGCCAAGGAAACAAGGGTGGTGGTATTTTTTAAAAGGGGTTTAATATCAGAGCTGTGATAAGGAAATGAAGACGTATAAATCCAGGAAGCAGAGTTAAATAAGGCCAGAAGCAGCCAGCTGGAAAAGTTCTGATGAGTGGTTGAAAGAATGAGGCAGAGAATAATGAGAAGGTGTGAGCAGAGAAGAAAAAAGGAAAAGCAGGGAGCAGCAAGGGAAGAGGGGTTTTGGTTATTTCAGACTTACCCTGTAATGGGATTTTCCACCTGAACCACTGAGACCAGGCCGCGTGAATACCTATTTAACATGATGGGATTTCACATGGATGTGGTCCCCAGTGGAAAGCTTCATTCCTCACTCGCATGATTTTGGTTTTGATAGAAAAGAAAAAGAGGGAGTTTTTTTCCTCCTCAGTGGGGGAGTTAAATGGATGATTAGAGCAGAGTTCTGTGAAGAATAGAGAAAGTGGAAGTTACTGAGACACATGTGCCGAGGTAATATAGGACTCTATCTGCTGATTTATTTATCAACTCCACTTGGTAATAATATATAATATAGCGTTCTTGGATGTGTTTCTGTATGGGTGCGTGCTCGTGCTGCAGCAGCTCGGGATCAAATATAGGAAATTGTGTTGAGAGAAAGAGCACATTGCCATGCAAACTGATTTATCAACCCTAGCATTCATACAGAAAGTGACTTTGAGTGTCTGCCCCAGCGTACCAAAATGCATTTCCTGAACGAATGTTACATTTTTGTTCCCTGTCACCACATATTCTCTGAACAAACACAAAGCACTGGTAAAGGGGACATATCTAAAAAAAAAAAAAAGTCAAGCAAAAAAAAATAAAATGTGGGTGTTTTATTGCACATATTTTCAGTGTTTTAAATTAATTTGACTGAATAAAAATCTCCAACACAACACAGCCCTGTCATTCAATGAGCCGTTCAGAGCTCCATGAATCTGTGACAGCACAGACCCAGGTGAGGGTACAATAAACCAGCTTCCCCATAATTGTTGCTACTTCACTTCGTATCATACTGCATTCACTGCACCAGGAAGTTGGTAGCACAAGGCTGTAAAATTAATTTAAAAAAAAAGAGAGACACTCTGAGGAAGAGGGCCGGGGATGATAATCCAAATACTAGTGTTATTTTTAATGATTATTCTTTATTAGTTAATTATAGTTATTTATTTTAATCAACAACCGGGGGCCTAAATGTCTGTCGTTAAACTGATTATCTGCACTTCTGCCAGGCGGTATGAAACAGTGAATCAGTCATTCTTATAATGTTTGGAGAGAGGTGCATTTCTTACTTGGGGTACTGTCCCAAGGCCCTAAATGTTTAATTACACCGGAAATGTTAATATATTGAATGGCTGATGGGGGTTTGTCATAGCTTTGTCGTCATCGTCTGGTTTTCTGACTTTCTTGGGGGAATCCATTGAGTATGACCATGTCAAGAATGGACTGTGGAGAATATATGGGGAAGAGAGTTCCTGAATCTTAGGCTATGATGACTGTGGCATAACATGCACTGACAGTAAATAATAAGCAAAAGAGGAACGTTGTAATAACTCTCTGCTGAGGGTGATTTCCTTACAAGCGCTGCTATCCCAAGAATCTTGTGTATTTGTTAATTGCACAGTGAGATCCCTGAGGTCTGCTTACAATTTAAATGAAACCACAATAAAGTAGTAGTTTTCATTTAAAAAGAGAATCATCCCACTCATGGTTACAGGGGGGGGGGCGTCAGCAGCACACAACAGTCATGTGGAAGCAGCAGCGGGATGACCAGAGGGGGGGGGTGCAGGCAGGCGGAAGCAGCAACAGCGGACATCCACGTAGGCAGGTGGAAGAAGCAATGGGATGACCAGAGGGGGGGGAAGGCCTGGAACACAGGCCAGAACGCAGCTCCCGAGGCTCCGGCCTGCAAACATACACAAAAGAGAAAAAAGGGGGGCCGGCACAAGAAACTACAGGAACGATGGACAAAAATGATAGCTATGAGATATTTATAATAAATAAAAATGGTAATGGAGAAGAGTGGCAGGGAAAAGGAGAGGAGAAGAAGGGTGAGAGGCACTGCCCAGCGGATCATGTCGGTGCCCCCCTGCAGCATAAGCCTATAGCAGCATATCTACCGCGAAGCTATATTTGAGACTAACTATTATAGTTTTGTACTATAGCTGCGACTATGACTACTGACTGTAACACACTAAAGTTACACTACCTAGAGATTTACCAACACCAGCTAGAGGTTTACTAAACACTAACTATAGGCTTTACTAAACAGAAAGGTTTTAAGTTTAGTTTTAAAGGTGGAGGTGGTGTCAGCCTCCTTAACCCAGATTGGAAGTTGGTTCCAAAGTAATGGTGCCTGATAGCAGAACGCCCGCCCTCCAAATCTACATTTAGATACTCTAGGAACTACGAGTAAACCTGCACCCTGGGAGCGGAGAGCTCGGCCAGGAACATAAGGCACTATCAAATCTTGTAAATACTGCGGAGCTAAGCCGTTTTGGGCTTTATATGCAAGTAATACAATTTTAAATTGAATTCTGAATTTTACAGGTAGCCAATGGAGCGACGCTAACACTGGAGAGATGTGTTCTCTCCTGCCGATTCCTGTCTGCTGCTGCATTCTGGATCAGCTGGAGCCTATTCAGCAAATTACTTGGACATCCTGCTAACAACACATTACAGTAATCCAGTCTAGAAGATACAAACGCATGAACTAGTTTTTCTGCATCCCTCTGCGAGAGGATTTTCCTAATTTTTGCAATATTACGGAGATGGAAAAACGCTATTTTACAAACCTGATTAACATATGGTTTAAACGACAAATCCTGATCGAAAACAACACCAAGGTTTCTCACAGTTGCACTGGAAGCCATCGCAACACCATCTAGTCCCTTCCTAAGATGCTCTGGACCAAGAATGATAACCTCTGTTTTATCTGAATTTAGAAGCAAGAAATTTCCGGACATCCAGTCCTTGATGTCCCTAAGACATGCCTGAAGTTTAACTAACGGTTCTGTCCGGCTTCATAGACAAGTAGAGCTGCGTATCATCAGCATAACAATGAAAGTGTATGCCGTGATTCTGGATTATACTTCCCAACGGCTGCATGCATAAACTAAACAAAATTGGCCCTAGCACTGAACCCTGCGGAACACCATAACAGAACCTTGACTGTTCTGAAGAAACCTCATGTACATGAACAAACTGGAACCTGTCAGATAGATATGATTTAAACCAACGTAGAGCTGTCCCTTTAATCCCAACAACATGCTCTAACCTGTGCAGTAAAATGCCATGATCAACAGTGTCAAAAGCAGCACTGAGGTCCAGTAAAACCAATATGGACACTAGTCCCTTATCTGAGGCCATAAGAAGGTCACTCGTGACTCGAACCAGTGCTGTCTCTGTGCTATGATGCATTCTGAACCCTGACTGAAAGACTTCAAACAGATCATTTCTATACAAATAGTCACATAACTGGCTTGAAACTGCCTTTTCCAGAATTTTAGATACAAATGGAAGGTTAGAAATTGGCCTATAATTAGCTAAGGTGTCTGGGTCAAGGGAAGGTTTTTTAAGTAAAGGTTTAATTACTGCCACTTTGAAAACCTGTGGTACATATCCTAAGCTTAGGGATAGGTTGATTTGGTCCAGTATTGTCACACCAATAAGAGAAAAAACATTTTTGAATAGTGGAGTCGGGATGGGGTCTAACATACATGTGGTTGACTTAGCTCTATTAACGAGTGAAGTCAGCTCAGGGAGGTCTATAGGATCAAAACAGTCTAGAGTCAAGTCAGAGCCTAGGGAAGTCGCTAAAGCTGAAGAAACGCCCACAACCGGCTGGTTGATTTCTTCTCTAATTCTCGTGATTTTACTGTTAAAGAAGCTCATAAAGTCCTCACTACTGAGAGCTGCAGGAATACATGGCTCCACAGAGTTGTGACTCTTTGTCAGCCTGGCTACAGTGCTGAACAGAAAACGTGGGTTACTTTTGTTATCCTCTATCAACGTTGAATAATAAGCTGTTCTTGCTTTGCGAATGGCTTTTTTATATACTATTAGAATATCTTTCCATTCACGATAAGAGTCTACAGACTTACAAGAGTGCCACTTCCTTTCTATTTTACGCACGCTTTGTTTCAACATGCGGATATCTGAATTATACCAGGGAGTTAAGCCCCTGTGGCTAGAAACCCTCCTTTTCAAAGGAGCAACTTCATCTAAAGCTGAGTGCAACAGATCAGCAGTGTTACTAACAAGAAAATCAACATCAACATCAGAGGTAGAACCCAGGTCACTGGCCTCTATTGCTTCAGTAGAGGCTTCACTATTTTCCACTGTCGCAAGATGAGCAATGGTCTCCTTAAATTTAGCAATAGCTTCATCAGACAAACATCTGCTAAAATAATACCTCCTGCCCTGCACTTCAACATCAACAACATTCAATTCAAGGGTCAAAGACGAGACGTGTAAATTTGGTGTCCGAGGGCCATTCATTTAACATAAAAAGATAAATAAATATATGTATAATATTAAATCCCTCAACTCTTATCCTTCTCTTGACCCAGAAATATTTGTGTTGCTAACTATTAAATTAAGGAAGTTATTGAGCTCTAAAGTCTCAAAATGTCCTTCAGTGTAACTGTCCGGGTTTAAATTCTAATGACAAAAGTGTTTTTAAAATGTAGAAATTCATCCTAAAAATCTAAATGAACACTCATGGCATAATTGTGTTAGTGTTTGCAACAATATATAGAATAATGGCCATCATACTGTATCTAAAAAATATTTAAAAACTTGAATAACTTTTGTCCGGACTTTTGCCTTTCATCAATGTCATTCAGTATAACAATGGTAAAAAGGCATTTTAAGGCATATCACATGATGGTAATCATGTGACAGTGTGTGACATCACAAAGAAGACCCCTTGAAGACCCTCTATCAATGTGAGGAGGTGAGTAAATCTCTCTGAAATATTTGATGATTTAACCTTTTCTCCCTCTTGTAACCTTTGGAACAAAAAAGTATGTCCTTCAGTACAACACAGAGAACATACTTTTAATGTTATTGTTTTATAAATACCTACATTAAACATGAAAAGTAAGGATAATCTTAACAGGTTAAGAGCATTACATTATATAGGTGGCCAAGGAACTGCCTGTTAAATATGTTTATGTATGAAATCTGTCCTTCAGTGTCACGCTTTTGTCCTTCAGCACAACAAAAGTTTCATGTTATACCACAATGTCACCCGTTATGCTGAATGACAGTAGCTTTATTATCCCATGTTTTCACAACATATTATCATGCAATTCATATTTTATTGTTGTATTGACACTGAATAGTATTGTTTTAAACTATTTTTATGGCATTTTAAGGTATTTCAAGACATTATCTTTATACTGTAGATGCCATTGTCTAATAAGGAGAGGGCTGCACGGCACAGACAAAAGATCAATGCAGATCCAGTTGCTAGGGAGGAAAGACTAGCCAGAAGAAGAGCAAGGTATTGTTTTCGTGGTTTTATGGTGTCAGCAACAGAATAGGATATACAGTACTGGGATATAAAGCTGGGTGGATAACACTTAAAATTAAGTTGCACTATTACACTGTAGTTACTATTTAATTGCACTGCAGTTAAGGTATGACTGATGGATTATAACAGTTAATATAATATTACACACACACACACACACACACACACACACACACACACACACACACAGCTTTGGGTTAGGTTAATTATGAATTATAGATTGCATTTGTGTACTTGCATTGGATAGAAATTTACCAGTACCATTTTACGTTAATTACAACGTTAACTATCGTGCAATAATTGTGTAATAATGCAACTTAATGCAACATAAAGTGTTCCCATAGACCAAATCCTAGTAAAGTGATTATTATTGACATTAGCAATGAAATAGTAACAAAAAATGTTTAAGAGAGAATGGAAGAGGGAGTTGATTTAACTTTTAAACTTTTTATCATTTTATAGCATACTATTAATAGACTACTAATAACATTTAATGGATGTGAATCCTTTTCTGTGCCAGTCATAACTATTACATTTTTGTTTTTTAGCTATCAGAGAAGAAAGAGGGGGAAGGATGGCAATCCTGATCATCCACCGATCTATATATAATGACGCAATCAGATGCTGAAAAAAAGAGGGAAAAATGGAAAAAATCAAACAAGTGAATCTGGTGATGAACTTAACTCCGGAATCCATTGAAGGAAGCTCTTTTGAGCAGCCCCCTGAACACCTTGTACAAGTACAATGTTTTAATGTTGGTTGGATTTATTTGTATGCATTTTCTTTCAAATGTCTGATGAATGTCATGATATCATTTTGAAAAAGAAATCCATTGTTTCATAATGATTTTAAGGAAAACAACAGTTTTTACACTATGTTAATGGAATGTTTTTTAATTAATGCTTTGTCCTATGAAATCCTGTGAATGAAATTGTTCCTCATGTGTCTGTTAAAATATATTGCATAGTAAAACCCATATCCTTTATGTGTGTGGCGTATGGGTCATTTCTCTCTCTCTCTCTCTCTTTCTCTCTCTCTCTGCCTGCACATTTTAAACATCTCATCCTATGTTTTACAAAATGTTATAAAACAAAAAGTAGCTAAAAGAAAAAATAATAATGCTGCTACTAATAATAGTTCATAGGATAATTATTGTTATTGCTGAATAAATCACATTTAATCAATATTTGTGGGCCGGAGTGAGATGTGTCATTCAGGGTAACAAAATATTGTCATTCAGTATCACACCAGTATTTTATATTAAAATACAATAACTTTGTTTTGTTGACTCAGAAAGACAAAATCAAATCTCAAAGGATGAAGTGAAAGATATTTTCATAGATTTTTACATTATTTTCAGTGCAAGGCAGGACGTTTTTGTAGAAAACCTTCAACAAATTTTGAGTTGTACCCATGATGCATCAAATATTTGTTATTAAAAATGAAATAGTGTCATTTTTTCTGGGTAGTTATATTTCTGCCAGTCTAAGCATGGATATAAAACCTTGTGATTATGAAAAAATGGGCATAAATTAAATTGTTTGAAGAAACTCTTGGCGTTATACTGAATGACATTTTACCAGGGTACATTCATGTGAATCACAATAAAAAAGAATTATTGATTTATTCTTGAAAATAACTAATATAGGGACATAGGTGACACTCCAATGAACATAAAAAAGTATTTTAGGGAATTGTAATTGCTGTTTCATTTTTTTCCTACTTTGAAAACCTTATACGTCTTTGACCCTCAAACGTTATTAAATAATGGTCGGATAAAAGGGAGTTTACAGGTGACACCAACAGATCATCAGTTTCAACACCGTAGGTGAGAACGAGATCGAGAGTATGACCAAAACAATGCGTCGGCCCGTCCACTTTTTGTGAGATACCCATAGATTCTAGAAGAGAATTGAAAGCTAATTGAAGATTATCGCTTTCAACATCCATATGAATATTAAAATCACCCACTATGATGAATTTATCTGTACTGATCAATAATCCAGAAAGGAAATCTGAAAATTCAGACAAAAACTCTAGATAAGCACCAGCAGGGGGCCGATACACTACCACTAACACAACTGGCTTCTCTGATTTCCAGCTCGGAAATTTCAGACTAAGCGTGAGGCTTTCAAACGTATTATGATTGCACTTAGGTTCAATTTTTGTTTGGAGACTGGAGTTATAATTGCTGCGACTCCTCCGCCTCGGCCCGTGTTTCTAGGAATGTGATGATTAAAGTAGCTGGGCGGAGTTGATTCATTCAAACTAACATACTCTTCATCCTGTAACCATGTTTCTGTTAAGCAGAAAATATCACTCCTGCTCTCTGTAATTATATCATTTACTAACAGAGACTTGGAGCTTAACGATCGTATATTTAGTAGTCCGCATCTAATTTTTCGGTCTCTTATTGGTACCAAATGTGCATTGGTTTTAATTTTTACAAGATTATTTTGGTTAACGCCTCTTTAACGCCGCACCTGGTGAACTAGTGGAGGGCGGGGAACTGCAACTACTTCTATTTTGCTAGGCACCTGGTTAGAGTTACCAGTTACATCATGTAATCTTATAGTTTTGTTGGCAGGCGTTGGTCCTCGAGAAGCAGCAGAGAAGTGTGTTAAACTACAGCTGTGCATCCTGGCCTGGATCCTGGCCTTATTATAGGCATTGTTATTACAGGTTTTCCTTTGCAATATTTAGGCTTGGGCAAATCTAGGGGTAATGGAAACACATAAGATGTTAAATCCTATTTTAGCAACCTCATACATTCACATTAAGACACGTCTGTGTAAAAAGTCTGAAGGTTTTGCCTTTGAAACCAACCACTTATGTGGCTTGAATCCAATTTGCATGTTGGATGTTCTGATTGTCAAAAAAATCTTATCTAGAAAAAAGAAATCAGTGTGAACATGGCCTTAGGACCTGTTAAGACTTAGTATTAACATCTGTCCTGATTGTTCTGACTACAAACGGACAGCTGTAAGCACACCTGTTCACACTTACAGAGTGTGCACCCTCCTTACTTACCCCCCACCCTATGAGTAAATTAACAAGTACATGATTGATGTTTGAAAAGATCATATTGCTCTAAATTGAGCGTATGTGTGAGTGTGAGTATGACTGGTTGTTTGTATATATGTGGTCCTGCAATAAACTGGCGACCTGTCCAGGGTGGACCCCTGCCTCTCGCCTGTGTTGAGCTGGGATAGGCTCCAGCAGACCCCCGTGACCCTGCAAAAACATAAAGTGGGTATAGACAATGGATGGATGGAAGATCAAATTGCATTGTTGCTGCTTCTCTACCTTCAGGTGTCAGCAATGCAGAACGCATGTCTAGTCACCCGACAAAAGAAGAAGAAACTACTTGGAGAGCAAATCAAAACAGCACAGATGGTTATAGTGCCTGCTTGTTGTTTCACACATACATATGATGCTGTTTTTGTGCAAATACAGTACATGCTTTGCCTTCTGTGGGCGGTCGTTACGTGATCATTTTGTTTACACGTCTAAAAGAATGTGGTCACATGTGGCGCTGATCACTTCTAAATGTGGTTTATCAATACATCCTCCAATGTGTCTTGGAGTTGAACCATTATACCCACCGTAATACTGTCAAGGACCGATTTGGATGGATATAAGGCAACCTGAAATCTATGCATGGTGAGAAAATAGCAGTTTATTCTGACATCGCTTCTTGCCCTCTGGGCTAATGTTAATTCTGTTCCAACTCAAAACTGCATCGATTCACATCGCTTTGGTCCCTATTGACAGTTTACACTCATTACCATCTAGTAATAGACCGAGGGTTGATTAAACTCCAGAACAGTCCTTCAAGGCTGCTCACTCGAGACAGACGTTAATATCAGGTCTAAACAGGACTTTACAGAAAGTAAATCAAGGGAAAATACAACCAGTTTAAAACTAGGCAATAATTCAGATAAGAGCAAAGATCTCGTGTGTTAAAGAAGCCAAAATCACTCATTGTCAGCAATAAGTCCCGCCTTTCTCTGCAGTGAAGCTCTCCTCATGCTTTCTCATTGCCTCAACTGTAGATTAAAAGTGTGAGATGTCCTTCTGTTACATAACATGAATATTTTCTGCATGGCTGAATTGTTGTGGAACCTGTTGTGGTGCTTTTACTTCAGGGTAAAGCGTCAACCAACGTGTAAATCTTACCCCAGAGGTTCGTTAGGCCAGTCCAAAGTAAAGTCTTCATATTTATCCAGCATCTCTTTAACTTCATTTTAACTTAAAGCAAACAGAATAATATTTGTATTGGAAAAGAAATTTGGTTAAAACAGTGGAAAGTTTAGGGTTGAAGTGTGTGAAAAGCAGCAAAAAAAAAAAAAAAATCAAATAAAGTGTATAGCTATTGTGTGTAGTGATGCTTGACTTCAGAGGGTGAGTCAGTCTTGCGTCACATCTCCTTACCTTATCTGAGAGAGATGCTGAGCTACATGCAGCACTGGGGGATCAATTAAGCCCCTCTTCTCTCCTTCTTTACACCTCTTCAAATTAGGAGGGGAGGATTTGAAACTATGGGCTGTTACCTCCCTGACTACCGCAACAACTCCCGCACCCCATCCAATTAAGACCGCCTTCAAACGACTGTGTTCCACCTGCAGCGGGGGTAAAGACGGAGCTTCTTTCCTGGACCCCCGCGCTGCTCCGTCTCACCTCTGGAGGGGCAATCCTGCAACTCTCAACAGCTCAGATTACAGCTGCCAACTTTGGGAAGTGAGCGAAAGCTGGAAATATTTAGTGTATTCTGGCTTTGGAGGTTTTATTTTATATTTTTACTTATTACACAACTGTCTGCATGTATATGGTGGGTTAGTGCTGAGGCTGGCGAAAGAACCCCTTTTTTTTGTTATATAAGCTATTTGATCTTCCAGCAGATGTAAGTTTTCTTGTGCATATCTGAGAGTGAAGGTGAACGTGTCCTACAGCAGCCCTCTTGATGGTCTAATCTAACAAACTTTATTAAGACCGGAGACAGATTCTGTCAAAAAGGACTAAAATCACAAACAGCCAAGGACAGAAAGACAGACATCAACAGAAGTTTGTGTGTTGTTAATAACACATTGGTGTGTGCGCAGTTTTGCATTTTTTAACATTCAGCTTTTTTTCCAGTCGTGACAGAAAGTCGAGCCTTTTAGCAGCGCTGACAATAAACACGTCCATCTACCCACATGGGTACTCGCATAGCCGTGATGGACGATAACCTTTACTGGCATTCTTTTCCTTTTTTTTTTTTCTTCCTGTAGTATGACATTTGGTTTAATTACATTTGCAGAATGAAGCATATATTAAAATGAAAAAGAAAGAAGAAAACTGTCCCATGACCGTTTTGAGTGCCAGTTTCCTGCACCTGGTCTGTTTCACATTGCTGACATCCAACCTTTGCATCTGAAACGTAATAAGAGGAGAACATTACCATATCAGCAACCCGACGCATTGCGAGCCCCTGAACAGCTGAACACAGGGGGAGTATATGCACTAAACTGTTATTATTACAGACCCACGTATTGGTGACTGTTGTAGTAGTCTGTGTTCAAATGAGATGCGTTTGTCTTCTGCTCGGCGTTGGTCTAAAAGGACCGGCTACGGATAAATATGGTTGTTGAACTGAATTGGGCTGAATGTTTGTATTAAAGGCAAAACTGGCTTCCAGGTAATCAAATGGACCTTCAGAGTGTGACAGGCTCTTGCCAGTGCCTTTTTTGTTCCTTTGTTTACTTATTTGGCATTTCAATCGTAAGGCAAAGAAAAGACGATTCATTAAAAATGGCCGACTTCCTGTTCGGTTTCGGCCATGGTGCCAAGAGACTTTTCTTTAAGTTGCGACATGATACAGGTGTGTATCGATTTTTGTGCATGTACGTTAAACCATATTGTGGGGCTTGAGGCACGAAGTTTTCTAGGGGGCGCTGTTGAGCTATTAGGCCACGCTCATTAATGCAAACCATTAAATATAAAATTTGTCACCAGGCTTGGCTTGCGTGCAAAATTTGGTGACTTTTGGGGCACGTTTAGGGGGAAAAAAGGCCCTCATTTCGTCGGAAGAAGGAAAAAAAAAAAACAAGGAAAATTCCTACAGATACAATAGCGCGTTCGCACTGTAAGTACTCGGGCCCTAAAAATGACTGTTCACAGTAAAGGACTTATCAAATATTGCTGTTTACTGTGATCTCAATAAAATAATTCAAAATACTTGAATTTTGGTCATAGATGTGAGGCTGAATCTCTGTAGTTTAACCCCTCATTAATTTAAACAGTCATACAGAAAACGTGTTAGATATTTGTTAGTGATGCACCGATTGTTCGGTAACCGAAATTGTTCGGCCGAAAATGGCAAAAAAAAACTTTCGGTGTTCGGTGGAATAAGTGGGAAAAAAAACCGAACAATTAATAACGGCGTTGTAAAATAAGGAAATAGACTGGCCGCTCCGTAACTGTTGCGCACCACATAAATCGGCCAACCAAAAACTAACCACATAACGCTCCCTTAATGGTTGCGCACCACATAAGTCGTTGGCCAACCAAAAACTAACCACATAAGAATTTGACCTAACATTCACCAGCAGGTGGAACCAAAACAACATAAATCTATTACAGGTGCGTTTAGATGACGAAATCAAACAGATAATAGAGCGTGGAGCGAAGTGGTGCGGTGCAAACATGTCAGCAGTGTGGAAGTATTTTAGAGTGGCAAAGAATAATACAAGAATGGCTGTTTGCAATGAATGTTCTGCTCAAATATCTAGAGGGGGCACATCTGCAAAGTCTTTCAGCACTACAAGTTTGATTTATCATTTGAAATGATAAAAAACCCTGAGCGCTTTAATGCATTTTTATTATTTTAAGGCCTATGTTACAATTTAGGCCAAAAAATGTATTTTGCTAATTTATTTATTTTAAGTTATTGTTCTTTGCTGGTATAATGTCTGCTGGAATATTTAAGAAATGCCAGGAAATTAAAAAAATGTTCAGTTTTTTATGTTCAACAAATGTTTTCTACCTTGTAATTTTGTAAAAGATTTTTTTCTTTTAAAAGCATGCCTAAATCAAATTTATTTGACTTATGCAATGGTGAAAAAATTGGCAAAATAAATGAAAAACTGCGAAGAACCATGTTCGGTATTGTTCGGTATTCGGCCAAGTGTTTATTATTATTTTCGGTTTCGGTTTCGGCCACAAATTTTCATTTCGGTGCATCACTAATATTTGTTTAATTTTTTGTCATAATTTGCCTGTTAATCGCCACAAATGTACCTTTCCATTGGCAGTGTTGCCTAGTTCTGGTGCTCCCGAGTCAAGTCGAGTTTCCCCTAGTCAACACAACTGATTCACATAAATGAAATTGGGCTACACTGATTAAAGCAGCCAGTGATGTGTTTGAGTCATATTACATTCGATTTCCGTGCTGCATTTGATATTAATGATCATAACATTCAGCTACGCAGGCGTGAACAGACGGAGAGCCTCTCTCCCTCAGTTCAGCTCCTCTACCAGAGGCCTGGGAGCTTGAGGGTTCTGCGTACGGTAGCATCTTTACTGGCGTCTTTTGGCCTGAGAGCTCTGATGTTGCTCCTGGGATCTGCTGGAGCCCTTCTCCCAGTTTTGGAGTCCCCTCTCCAAGTACTCCGACCACTGGAGGTATTTCTTCAGCTCCTCGTGTGCCATCCTCTTGATGATGCTGTAACTTGGGATTGGTACGATTGGTTAGCCATCACCACTTTATTGGTGGGGATATGGAAGTCCCAGGGGATCTTTGATCTGGGAGGCTCATCTTAAAGGAGCATGAGGCTCCTTTTAAGAAATGAGACTCTCTAGCGCCACCCTTCACCACGACGGCCGTTGGCGGTACTGCAGCCAACAGCGAAGCCGCCACGGGAGAACGGGGAGAACGCACATGCAGCGTCATGTGACGTCACATCCGCAGCCCAGCGCGGGAAATTTGGGCCCGAATTGCAGCACATTTTGCAGCACACAGCCTGTTCAAGGCAACAGAGAGATACGCTAGAGGAATCATTCTTTTGGGTTTGGAACGCTTCATCTGACATTATTACTAGAAAACTCAAAACGTATATGATTTTTTTCATAAATTCTGCCTCAATCCGGCCTCAAGCTCCTTTGAGGGAGTCCTGGCCAAGAAGCAGCAGCACCACGTCCCTCAGACAAGAGACAGTTACAGTTTAAAAATCAGAATAAGCTTTATTCGCCAAGCACACAGACGAATGCAAGGCCTTCCTTGATGGCAGTTATTGTCTCTCTAGTTAACAAAATGTAATAAATATTTAATAAAGCAAAAAGTGGAAAATAGTGAAAATATATAAATATAGTTCCAATATGTTACCATCTCTTGTGGGACAACTTACTGTACATGTTTTCTGTATTTAGGAAGTCTGTGGTTGTGTCCCTACAATAACAACCAGAGAGGTTCTGTTTTCCCCTTCTAAACAAGCGATCTGCCAAGCCAGATGCTGTTCAGCCTCGCTCACGTTGGCCTGCGGTGGGGTTTAAACACCGACTAAGAATAACGACAACTCCCTCAGTGCACTGAAGGGCTTATGGATCAGAAGGAGGAACTCCAGATTGGTGTTGCAATATTTATGAAGCACTGTGACATCGGTACACCAACCTTCATTCATGAAGAAGCATATTCCACCGCCTATTGATTTCCCCGTCAGCTCTGTGACGCAGTCCACGTGCAGCAGCTGAAGGCCTGGGATATACAGTCCGGGTCAAAATCACAGAGCCAGGTTTCTGTGAAACAACCGCATTCACACCGTGGCTCAATTCTGACTGTTCTCCATATCTGACTCTGATTTTTTACTGACAGTCTGAATGGGGCAAATCTGATTTCTTCAAAACCGACCCAGGCCATTTTCATATGTGGTCCTAAATCATATACAATTGCGGTCAGAATAGTTGTGTCGCATTTCATCCGACTTTGACGTCACGGGAAATAAGTGTTTTGTCTTTAAAGTCTAGAAGAGAGGCGCTGACGGATACATTCAAGTCTGTCATGGTTTCCTGCAAATACCTGATGCGAGTGCAAAACACTTTCAGGAGGCAAGGTGGTTTTTGAGGAGTTTATTTCTAAAGATATGACTGGTGCAGGTGTTTTCTGGAGTCAGAGGGTTTCAGGAGCTCCTGAAACCCTCTGACTCCAGAGATGATGAAGATCTGCCAGGGAGGAATGAATGGGATCAGGGAGGATGAGTCCAGGTGGAGGGAAGACAAGAGACCTGATGAGTAAATTGGAGGTAAAACAGGTTTGCTGTAGGTGAGGGAGGAAAGAAGAGGAGCCTTGTGAAGCCAGCAGTGTGTGAGGAAGTCCAGAATATTCATGGAGGGTTTGCAGTTGGTCAAACGGAAGCCAGCTGAAGTCAACCCTTCTATAGAGCGGCTGCTCCCTGAAACCTTCTGGTGGAAAACTGCATAAACTCATCTTCAGATCCCAACATCATCTTCCTCTGTGTGAGTGAAGACCCTCACGTCGCTATCCCATCACTCCTGGTTCCGACTCTGCATCCACACGTACCTCTGTACAGAGGCAGCAGCCACCGCCGCACACAAGGCCATCGTTAACGTTTGTGCTCTCCTTTTTCTGTCTCCTTCATTCCTTCATCAGTGGTGCATAATCAGAATCAGAATCAGAATCAGAAAAGCTTTATTGCCAGGTCAGACATAAATCAGACGAGAGAACTTGACTCCGGTTTACACCGATGGCACCATTAATACGGACGCCATTTTTAGAGGAAGGGTAACACTGGGATGGGGGGGAGGAGGGAAAAAAAGGCATCTTCACACTGTGTATTTAATACCTAGTGTCAAGGTGCAAAAAAACACCTCAGCACAGAAAAGCAACATACACACAACAATACAACATCATGCTTATATAATTTGGTTGGTTCCGGCTATGCAAGTACTTCCAAACTTCTAGACCAGGGGTCGGCAACCCAAAATGTTGAAAGAGCCATATTGGACCAAAAACACAAAAAACTAATATGTCTGGAGCCGCAAAAAATGAAGTCTTATAAGCCTTAGAATTAAGGCGACACATGCTGCATGTATCTATATTAGTTAAAACTGGGGGAAGGTTTTTTTTTCATTATGCACTTCGAGAAAAAAGTCGAAATGTCGAGAAAAAAGTCGAAATGTCGAGAAAAAAGTCAAAATTTTGAGACAAAAGTCGAAATATCGAGATTAAAAAGGAAAGGAAAAAGTAAGAAAAAAGAGAAAAAAGGAAAAAAAGGAAAAAAGAAGAAAAAGAGAGAAAAAAAGATTAAAAAAGAAGAAGAAAAAGAAGAAAAAAAGGGAAAAAAAGGAAAAAAAAGGTCAAACATTTTTTTAAAAGCTCCAGGAGCCACTAGGGCGGCGCTAAAGAGCCGCATGCGGCTCTAGAGCCGCGGGTTGCCGACCCCTGTGCTAGACAAACACATGAAGCATCCATATTCATTTCTATAAACCAAACACTATGTCACGCTGCATCTTCCTCTGCGCATGCAGGTCACTTCACAAATGTGACGAAGGTTGCGTTAAAAAATGTATGTGAATAAAGAAATCTCTATTAGGTCGGTTAAGAAGAAGCAACTCATGCCTTTTGTTGGGCAGAGAGCGGACGTTGGCCAGATGGGTGGCTGGGATCACCGTTATAATAGTGGCGTGCCACGTCTGCGTCTCCTGCAGGTCCTGGGGAGAGCTGCAGCTCTGCCAACTACAAGTTCTGAAAAAACTCTCTGGGTCCAAGCAGAATATTGGCAAAATGTCCAAAGCGAGGCTTCTAAGATTTAAGATTTAAAAGCTCATCTCTGCCAGGAGTGATCCGGTTTGAGGATGCAAACTTGCAACAAACACACAGGAGCACACGAAGGAGTGGAGAGTACAGTGCCGAGGCAGCCATCCGCAGCGCCATCTCGTCCACAAAAATGTTTTAATTCCTAAATTGGAACTGTTCAAAACGACCACACAGTTTTCGTTTGACTGCTTTTGATGAATGAGGAATAAATAGTACCACATTGCATTGCTTGTATTGAACATTTTTCTTCGTAGCGTTGAAGAATGTACTTGTACTTCGGAAGTATTTGCACTCCAAAATAATGGCAATGTTCCTGAAAACACGTGTAATCTCTGGTGTGCTGTTTGGACGTGCAACCTACACTGTGTAGCTTCTGTTTTTCTATCCTAACTCTCTCAGCACTACCTTGGCGAGTGTCAAAGTAAACTCCAAGGCGAATTCTCAAAGGGCCATGTAAATTACTTACACGGTCGATGTGTGCAATGGGCCATTCACATACAAGATTTATACCTTTGGTGGTCTTAATTATGTCTGCCTTTTATTTGCTCTGTGAAGCACAGAAGCTTGCAACAAGCCTGCCTTTCTTACAATAAATCTGCAGGATGAAGTTGTTGCCTTCACTTAGCTGCCTGTAACTTTATCTATTCTTTGCCTTTTATGCTTTTGCCTTTTCTTTACAGTTGCTCTTTTATTCTTTAGTACTGTTTTTATTATCATTGCGATTATTATGACTTTACGCTCCTTGGGGTTCTCCTTTACTTCACCCATATTTCTTGAAGTCAGCTCATTGACTAAGTCATAAAATTGTTAAGCTCTAAATATTTGAGTTAAATATTAGTATTTTGTTGAATCTAACGTATCCCATTTGACCCAGTCACTTCCCATCTCAACATCTTTGAGTTTGCGTGACTTATATATATATATTATACCGTTCAAAGTGGCGTTTTTATTAACTGGTTGGGGCGTCATTGGTTCAGACGGTCAAAGCTGACCGCATCATATCACAAATATATCAAAATCTTTTCAGAGATGAGGACTGAAGACTTCAGGACACTATATGTGAGAGAAGAGTTTCCAGTGATGTCCTGAATTTGACAGGAAGCCAGTGAGGGAAAGCTGAGGGAAGGTCAAAGCAACCTTATATGCAGGGTAAATAATAAAGATCACATGTATTTGTACCTGATACCTCAAAACTCATCCAAGTAGGTCAGCCAAGCTAATGTCCGCACCACTGTTACCACCCTGTGAAACAGTAGCTCTGTGTGCATCAATGACACATGGATTTGATTGGACTGGTACTTAAAAAGAAGAGATAGACGTTTGTGTTTTTTTTTTGCAATTCATTCACATATGCTGTTGTCTTTACGGTGACAGTTGGCTAACTTAGCAACCATCCCTCTCCTTCTGACGATAACTGAGATAAGGGGAAGATAAAATTAACGTCAACTTTGGCCAGGTTACGTATTTATTGTTGGCCACATGACATTATGGACTTGTTAGTCCAGCATCAACACTGAGTTCAGAGGTGAGAGGGTGTTAATTAGATTATAACACGCATAAGTGGCGATAACACAGCACATGCTTTTAGTTCCTTAGATAGAGCAATGTAAGACTTTCCGCAGACTAAATGGTCTACATAATGGCAGGAGAATAAAATAATCAGTTCACTCGACTCAGATGTGCAAACGCTGATTTATGGGCCTCTTTTCCTCCGACACGTTTCTCTCCTTCCATCCTGTTATTTTTCAAAAAAAATCTGCACCCAATAAAACTCATCACCCTCTGTGATATAGGGATTCTGACACTTTTATTTCTAACATTAAACTCTTCCCAGTGCTTATTTGTGAAAGATTAAGTCAATTTGAAAGTGAAGCGGCTGCATGTATTTGTGTTTTTGACTTTCCCTGGCTGCTGCGCTCAGATGATTAATCTCTGAATACATTGTCGCAGCTGGAAATGAATCACCAGGTTGATGGATAAAAGGTCTCCGGAACGCCAGTGTTCAGTCACCGTCTGCTGGCACTTATGCTCAGAGGCTTCCCAGTGTGGAAAGCACGGCTTTTGTGCTTTCATTCTTCCTCGTGATTCTGCGTGAACAGTACGGAGAAGCGGGGGCCATTGTTGATGTCAGCAGTCGAGGCCGTGACAGTGCTGAATCGACATCCGTGTGAAAGGGAGAGTCAGCACGGAGGGACACGCTGCACTAGACACCCATGCTGATGGGTTCATAGATGAGCTCTTGAAATACAGCTTCCTGTCAATCAGGCGATCTTGTAAAAATCTGAAATTTCGTCTTCTGATAATCGTCATAATCTTTTTCTTTTTTCAATGAATGCTTTGAGAATGAATGGCCATTTGGATAGGAGGAAAGTAACCTGAAATGAGCAATATCCAACATGTTATAACTTGTCACTAAACACACACACTGGATCAACCAAGTACACCCTCAGTTTCTGTAAGAATAACGATGGTTCGTTATAGCCAGATGTGACTTATCAGATGTATTTAATCAACTGATCGTCCACGAAAGTATATACAGATCTCTGGAAGTATTACACAGATGTTTTGGCAGCTGCTGTCTTGAGAATTTAGGTATGTGTTTACACAATGCCAAGGAGGAATGACATTAGCAATACTCAGTCGTGTCTGTCCATCAATTTGGAAAGGGTAAACGATCATTCACAGCCTCTGATTAATCTCTAAAACAACTAAAAAAAAATACTGAAACATCACACATTGTCTTTTTTCCCCCACAAGTCATGTTTTCATTACCACTACAATTGTGTAAAACCAAAATATTGCAAAGATATTTAGGTGTTGACTGTGTTCACAGCAGCTGTAGCGGCAGTCACAATAACTAACATTTACAGTTCGTTTTCTTTAAAATCCAGATCTTTTTTTGCAGGACAGGATTCTAGGAGAGTTGCACTCAAAGGTCTCATGGGACGGCATTTTATGAGGAGTACGCTAATTCACAAAATAACACAAGGTTTAGCTCATGCAAGCTGATCATATTAATAATATTTATTCCGATCAAATCTTTTCATCCATCCTCATTTCAACAATCACGTTGAAACAAAGACTGCTGGAGCTTAGACAAGCAGATGGCGGAGCTCTGACTGTCAGTCAGTCTAGAGAAATAGACGCTGGGACCCTTCGGTCATCTAGAAGCCTAGCAGATGTTGTGGTGAAGGTACATGGTTACCCATTAGCTAGTGGAATGGCTTTACAACCTGGAGAAGACCTCTGTTGCAGCTACTGCAGGAAGGAACAGTCGATGAGCTCAAGGCCACCCGGCTGTCTCACCTCTAGTTAGCCATGGCTAGCAGCCATGTTTATGCTCTGTCAGGTCTTTATGCACATGGGAATTTTCCCAAATGTAGACAAGAACAGACAACAAGGTTATCCAAACTACAAAACATGCAATGGTAAAACAAACAAACAAGAAACATAATACAACCTGTTGATCATAAAAGGGAAACGACACAATACAGCTGCTTGGCAGAATGCACCAATCCAGTCCAAGAAGCCATAAAGTTAGGGTAGCCCATTCCACCTGATTTCAGATCAGGGCTTTTTTTTTTGTCACAGTCAGTGAATATCTTCTGCCATCCACTTACTGGTCACCTTTTGGGTACACTGAAAAAACAAAAAAGCTGGTCCTCATACACATCCATGGATCATTAAACTGGAAACAAAGCGCCTGCTCCAGCCAATCATCGATAGGGGGAGAGTTCATGCTCATGATGGGAGGAACTGGCTCTCTCTGCTTTGTCGAAGTTTAGTTCAGATGTCGCTGGATATGACTTCATCCAGAAATCACTTACCCCGTCTTTAAAGCTCGGCTTTTATGAGCTCCATATCCCTTCCCTATTGGCCAGAGAGCACCACTATTTGCACAGTTTGAGTAATATTCAAACACCATAAATATAGCAGATACACACAGTTTGAATCCTTGCAGGTCGTTTTTGCTTTATGAATTTTTTATTGCGCACTGCCTCATCTGCTTAAATGGGCGAGCCGCCCGTGATTACACCATTACATCTACTTTGTTGAGTTCTGTGAGAACGAACTACAGCAGCATGGTGAAGGAAGCGTTCAGAAAGTTGCACCATAAATCTCTGTAGAAAAAAAAGAGTTATGCAGAAGAAGCTCTTAAGGTCTTCAGATCTTTTAAATTATTAATAAAGATCTAACTCCTCCTGTTTCTAATATATACTTGCTTGTTTATTTCAGTTTTTGCCACCGAATACATTTCAGTTGTATAAACTCAATCAGCGATTCCTTAAGGTGGTGTGTTGATGTACACATCACGTGAAGCCTCGAGGATGTGGTGACGGTCACCGGTTCCAGACGGTTACTTGAGTCAGTCGACAGAATAATTCACAATGAAAAACACAGCTGTTACTTTAAAAAGCATCATGTGACACAGAAGAATATGCAATAATTAGTTGTAATTCCCCAGTATGCATCCCTCCATAATGATGACACTTTCATTTAACCTCCCAGCATACATTATAGTGTTCAAATGCATCCTGTTACTTTTTAATAAACCTAATTTGCAGCAATAAATGCCATAGTATATGTCCATGCAGGCGAGTTAAACAGCCATAAAAGTCTGTTTAAGCAAATTAGCTGCTAATAGTGTCGAATCAGTGCTGATGTGTTCTTGTCCTTTCTGTGAAGTTGTAATTTTTCCAGTTCTGTCGTCTTCACCGGAGATTCCCCTTTTCTCACCTGGAAAAATGGCTCATTACCAAAGTGTTACATTGTCAACCAGTGCAAGAGAAATGTCATCAGTTGTGTTTGCCTGATTAATTATCAAAACATAAAAGCTGCTATTTCCAAGAAATGGATTTAGAGCTCTCCATGTGAATGAGCACATGAATAATAAAATAATATTTTCTTCTTGAGTGACCCCTGCCAAAGGAAGGAGATGGAATGAAAAGGAGGAAGGTTTTGGTTGGGCTCCAAGGGTGCTGATGGTGACGGGGTGGGGGCGAGTGATGGAGAAATGAAGCAAGGTGGAATAAAAGCTAAGGCTTTAACATAGTTCATGAAGGGTCAGTACATAATTACTTAAAGAAATACCTGCTCAACGGGCGGGCAAAAGTATTTGGCAGCACTTAAAATTTTAATTCAGCAGTAAAAACGCTATTTTCTGTTTCCCAATCTCCCTCTCCTCCTTTCTCCTCTCATGTTATTACTAAACATTAAAAACATTTATTTTGATCAGAATATAAAAGCACTGTAATTCCATTACGCCTCTTCAAAATAAGCTGTAACTTTTTGTTTTTCGAACAAGAGAACACTTTAAAAGCGCACGTTCTACATTAGGTTTTAATGTTTATGTTCATCAGCTTGGCTCGGTGTGTTTTCTAGTCACTGGCTCTTTGAATAGATATTGTTTTTCCTGACACATTCACCTAAAGGCCATCTGCAGCAGCAGGGACTTCTGCCCTTTAAACGCTCAATTACAATGAGACGACATGTTGAAATGGTTGCAGTCTTGTTAAAAGTGGATTATCTGTAATGTAAAAAAATAATAATTCAAACAGACGAAGAAATTTCATAAACTTAACGTATATGGTATACCCAGTCCAGTGAATGAGGCTTACCATTGTGGGAGGGCCTGTTTGGGGTAAGATAGTCCATGCCACTCACACAATGAAACCTTAAGCCCTGGCTCACGCAGCAAACAATCAGACGTCGCCACCCAGGACACCCACACAACCCACACCACCAACGGGCAGAGCCGCCTGGGAGATTTGCGAGGCCCTGTGCGAAATGGCTGGGGTTTTTCGGGTCGGATCGGGTGTCTATATGCGCAATTTTAACTCTCCAATTAGCAAAATACTGGATATCTTCCCCTGCCTCATCATCATCTCTTGCCTCGACGCGGGGCCCCACGGCTGCTTGAGACCCGGTCGGATCGGTGATTTTTGTAACAAATTGATCAAACGAGCCTTTCAGAGAGGCATTAAACTCTTCCATTTTCTTTAGTTTTTTTCTTTTTTCACCCCCTGATGGAAATTTCCTGAATCTGTCTCGTTCTCTCGACATTGTGTGACAGTTTGTTCCAACTCCACCGTCTGGATCAGAGCAGCTTGTGTCTGCGCTTGGATCAGTTGTATTGAACAACAGACACGCGCATCATTGCACATATATTTATTGATATGCACAGACTAGTACACATTTAGGTCTGTAATGGAACGTGACTGTTGATATGTATAAGGGGAAAAACGAAAAAAAAAACGAAAAAAATGTTTTTTGAAAAAAAAAAAATTTTTGAAAAAAAAAAAAAAAAAAAAAAAAAAAAAAAACGGCCCATAGCGCGAGGCCCCGTGCGGTCGCACACCCCTTGCGGCGGCCCTGCCAACGGGAGCATTCAGCACTGCAAAGAACAGAAAAAAAGTATGCAATTAGAAAACAACAATAAAAACATCCCTCAACAAGTCCCCATTAATCAAAATAATAGGAAAAAAAGATAGACAAACAGACAAAAAAAAAAAATAGCCAAAACCAATACAGGACCAACAACCCAAGATAAAAGCTACATCCTCCATGGTCCCTAAAGCAGGGGTCACCAATCCTGGTCCTCGAGGGCCGGTGTCCCTGCAGGTTTTAGATGTTTCCCTGCTTCATTGCACCATGATACAAGTGACTGTGTCATCAACAGAACTATCCGGACTTTGATGACAAGCTGGTTACGAGGATGAATTAGAATCAGGTGTGTTAAAGCAGAGAAACATCTAAAACATGCAGGACACC